>NW_003547643.1:7573-9502 GCF_000090795.2 Amphimedon queenslandica | reverse complement strand
TATAGTATGTATACATGTCAATCTTCTTATTGCTTGTGCTGTTCAGTTTTCATTCAGTTCTTAGTAAAATAATCTAACATGTTAACATGATTGTTTCAATTGTGTAATGATCAACAGTGAATTATAGCAAGACTGAATCCTTTTATTATACACAGACTATTTTAGGAGGGAAACTTAGAGTAGAGAGGATTTCACTCTCTCCCCCAGTATGACATGATAATGATTTTATTATCCAGTCTATTGCTACTAATAGTTGATCCAGTTATTGTGTGTGATTGATATTGTATTAAAGTGTCTATTATTGGCTTATACTAGCTGCCACTTCAATGAATGAAGCAGTTGGTTTTTGAGTGAGTGCATGGTATAGTGTAAGATAGTGTTGGTGGTGAATCATTCTCTTGTATTGTATTCACTGTATTCTAATCACTGACTGATAGTATATACATGCAATGTAATTCATTATTAATCATAGTAACACACCCACACTGTATCTAAGGATAAACAATGTATTTTTACATTAATAATTAATTGTAGCCTACTCTACCAGTAAATGATGTGTTATCACTGACTCTCTCCCTCTCTCCTTCCTTACTTGTTTCCAGTAGTCCTTCCTCCGTTGCTTTGAGTGAAGGATAACTATTAAATAGATTAGTAATGTATGTAATATAATGTGTGGTTATTATTATTATGGAAAGTATGTGTTAGTACATGTAATATTATTATTAGACTATGTTAATCTTATTCATGATGTGTGTTTACATTATTAGTAAGTGCTTTATAATCACCATAGTAACTGGTATGTAATTAAGTTCTGTGTGTAACTGTGTATTATAAGCTCTTTCTGATGTGATTAGTTATTGCTTACTTATTGCTTATTGTGTATATACTATTCTCCCGCTCTATTTCTCCTTCTTTCTTATTGAGTTGTTGACCATTGTATCATTCATTGATAATAAGAACCAATATTCAAGTAAAGACACTGATGTGTCCTTCCTAGAGGAGAGGAGATGAAAGACCTCCCTCCCTCTCTTTCCCTCCATACCTTTGATCTAGCAAACTTCCTACATCCAATCTTGACTGTTCAGGGTCTACCTCCTACAAATAATGTACATGTATAATGTATATGTAATGTACATGTACATGTATGTTAGTACATGTACATGTATGTGTATCTCAAAGGTCAACTCCAGTATCATCAGTAGGTATTCCATTACTCAATACAGAGTGCCACTAATGGAAGGGAAAGGGACATCAGTAGTACAATGTACTCAAGTATACACTTCTTACTGTCTGTACTAATTTTATCATTTATTACCAGTCAATGGAATACCATACCTACCAGCCAATGGAATGCACAGTATCCAATTAATTAAACTGATCAATAACATAGGCGGCGGCAGGATTTGAAGAGCGGCCGGGCAAAAAATGGTGCGCGAAGCGCGCCGCGATTTTGATCACACCCACTTTTTTTGCGCCTATTTTGGGCGTATACTCAACGCACGCATACAATATGATATAGCATAAAATGCGCCTAAAAGACCCCCTATTTTATCTGTAAAGCTCTATCCAACCTGTAAAGTGCTACTCCTGGTCCTCCTAGAAGGCTTATTGACAAAGGAAAGCAGAAAAGACTGTCTCTTGCTAGCCATGGTAATTATTCATGACTAAAAAATGATGTCATTAATTAAATTTTTATTTCCGGTCAAAATTTTTGGTCGGGCATTGCCCGTCCATGCCCGACCCTGCCGCCGCCTATGATCAATAATACACAACTGATGATAGTCTCATTACACTCTCTCTCTCTCTTACCACTGAAACTGGTTCATGTTTAAGTTTCTACTGACACTCCAGAGCTGTAAAGGAAAGTCCTTAATCAGTACATACAGTATTAGTTCATTTACTTACATCAGTCCTTTATCACGCAACTCT
>NW_003547643.1:4516-7563 GCF_000090795.2 Amphimedon queenslandica | reverse complement strand
AGCCTAGAAAGGTAATTTAGATCAATTAATGTCTCGATTAATGTGCTAGTCTCGCCACGCCCCTTCGCTACCTGCGGAGGAAGGGTCTGGGGACACTGCTATCTAAAATGTGTGCTTCATGCCAGAGAATCTGGCATCCCAATAAGATTGCTCGAACCACGTGTAGGACAAGCAGTCACGTTACCGAAGAGCTCTGTTTATGACAAAAGAGGAAGAATGAGGACAAAATAAAGAAAGGAGGGAGCCTGTAATGCACCCTGGACTTCTTTCTCAAGGTTTAAGAGCAGCATTACTGTGCTGCCTACTACAACGATGCCATTGCACTTATGACGTAATAATACTGTCACGTGTTTATAATAAAACGTCATTTATAATAAGTAAATATTATGGTGCTCTGTGAAGAGTTGCTACCCTCAAATTTGCAAGAGATGTCCAAGATACTCTATCCTCATCTTTCCTTAGCTGCAAAGCATCTATTCCAGCTATCTTGACTGATCTGGTCTCCTCTATCACATGACGTAGAGCCAACCACGTGTTCTTTTTTGCACAAATTTTAGATAGCAGTCAGTGTCCCCGACCCTTCCTCCACAGGTAGCGAAGGGGCGTAGCGAGACTAACATGTGCATTGTACTTATGTTGTGGAGCATGTTTAATCTGATTCCAATCAAAATTGATTATTTTATGAATTTTTAAAGTTGGTTAAGTATCAGATCAAAGTCCCTCGGCCAAATTTTGCCAAAATTGTAAAGGAGAGAAATCTTAATTTTTATAATATTTTGTGATACATAATACATGTACTTATGTTGTGTAGAAAGTTTGAGCTGATTCCGATCAAATTTAAATTTTTTACGAATTTTTAAAGTTGCTCAAAAAGTCTACTATAGTACAGGGGCTTCTTTTGCCAAAATGTCAAGTAAAGAATTCTCAATTTTTACAACATTTTCTGATGCATACAGCTGTATACAAGTTCTTATGTTGTGTAGAAAGTTTGAGCTGATTCCGATCAAATTTGGATTTTTTATAAATTTTTTAAGTTGTTAAAAAATTGGGTCAAAGTCCCTGTACTATTTAGTACAGGGGTGTTGGCCAATTTTCTCCAAAATTGAAAAAAGAAAATTCTCAATTTTATAATATTTTTTGATACATACATGTATACTTGTCCTGATGTTGTGTATAAAGTTTTAGCTGATTCTGATTGAATTTGGATTTTTAATGAATTTTTAAAGTTGCTAAAAAATCGGGTCAAAGTCCCTGATAGTACAAAAGCACTAGCTAAATTTTGCCAAAATTAAAAAGTAGAGAATTCTCAGTTTTTGTAATATTTTCTGATACATATACTTGTCCTTATGTTGTGTATAAGTTTGAGTTAATTTTTTCTTATTTTTTCTGAGAGCTTAGGAATATTTTTGGATTCTTCTTATTTAATTTTTGGAATTTTCTTGAATTTTTTCCATAATTGTGGGAATATTTTTGAATTACTTTATTTTATTTTTGGAATTTTTTCTTTTTTTTGAGAGCATTGGACTATTTTCGAATTTTTATTTAATTTTTGGAATTAAAAAAAATTTTTTCAGGAGTGTGGGAATTTATTTGAATTTTCTTTATTTTATTTTTGGAATTTTTTCTGATTTTTTCTCTGAGCAAGGAAATATTTTTAGAATAGTTTATTATATTTTTCAAATGTTTTCTGATTTTTTTGGCAGCATTGGGATATTTTCAAATTATTTTATTTTTGTTTTTGAAAAATTTTCTGATTTTTCCAGAGAGCATGGGAATATTTTTAGCTTTCTTAAATTTAATTTTTGGAATTTTTTTGGATTTTTTAATCATGAGTGTGGAAATATTTTCGAATTATTTTTATATTATTTTTCAAATTTTTTCTGATTTTTTTGACAGCCTAAAAAATATTTTCATATTTTTTTATTTAATTTTTGTAATTGTTTGAATTTTTTATTATGAGTGTTATAATATTTTTTGATTATTTTTGTTTAATTTTTGGAATTTTTTTCTGATTTTTTATGAGATCATGGAAATAATTTTGAATTATTTTACTTTTATTTTTGGAATTTTTTCTGAATTTTTTCTAACAGCATTGGATTATTTTCGGAATTTTTTAGAACTAAGAACCCTGTCATGAAACACTCATTATTTCATACTCAATCCCTCTATGACGTTGAGAGCTATGACCCAATCCTGAACCTTGTCCTATCCTAGACGACAACAGGTATCCCCAATTCTAATTATACATGTAGTAACTTCTAATTATAGTAACAACACATCTAAACATAGTAACAACTATTACATGATGTAATCATTAATGTGGTTATTTTTAGAATCATCACTAGTAATAGTAACAATATATCTAACTATAGTAACTTTTATTACATGATGTAATCTTTGTTGTGTCTATTTTTAGAATCATTACTGAGCTTGAGACTCTTAAGGAAGAGGCTGCAGAAGTTCAGAGGAAGATGGAGGAGACTGATACTCTAATGGCTGAAGTTGACAGAGTCTCCCAGCAATACCTGCCTCTCTCCACCTCCTGCTCTGCCATGTACTTCACTCTGGAGTCACTCAATCAGGTAATTGAAATCATGTGACTGTCGTGTGATTTAGCTGTACTTTATTTTGATGGTTTTGCTTGATAAATACATTAGGCCAGCTTTTAATTCTGTTTTTCGTTTACTTTGTATAAGTCCTGTAAAATTCTGATAATAATAATTAATGCTATTATTGGCCTCGCCCAGCTTTGTGTAGGCGAGGACTAGGTACTTGGTTTGTCTGTCTGTGTTTCATTCATTCATTCTGTGTGCTCTCTTTTGTCTTTGAGAATGTATATCTTTGCAATCGAGTGCTCTAAATCTGTGAGAGCTTCTCTTCTGTTAGGAAAAGTCTTGCTTCACTGCCTTGAGATCTTTAGAGAGCAGCTCAAGCTAGTAGAAGCTTTTTATCTCACGAGAAAATGCCCAGCAATAGCAGTAGTACTCTGGAGGTAAATGAGACTCTTTTCCAGTAGATCAAGACTAGTTATTGTTTTAATATTTGTG
>NW_003547643.1:0-4506 GCF_000090795.2 Amphimedon queenslandica | reverse complement strand
CTGTAGGTAGTCTAAAGGTCCTAAACTCTCTCAAATCACTCAATTTACATCTAGGCAACAGTATTTGTGCCATTATAATGTCATATAGTGCTTATAAGAAGAGAAAAATCTGAAACTTCCTTCTTGTTGCAGGGGTTGCTGCCATCAAATAATTAATTAATAGTTGTTGAGATGTCAGGCCACACCTCCAATTTGGGAGTAGCTGGAGTAGCTTGCATGCTGCTACTTCTGCAGGTAGTCTGGTAGATCTATACAAGCTAGCTGCTATCCCTCAGGAGTACACTTGTTTTATATATATATATATATATATATATATCCAATTTGCATGTTAAAGTTCTTTTAATTTTGATAATCAAACAGTTATAAGGGCGAGGACATGCACCGTAGGTGTCTCGTATTGTAAGGCTGCCTTAATAATTTACTTAGCAACACAGCATGTATGCATACAAACTGGAGGTATAAGTTTATCCATGAGGTTAGATATGATGCCTGTAAATGTGAATGACTGTCAGTAAAGTATAAAGTAGAAAAGAACTAGACAATAATTACAATGTTTACTTAGCAACACTGCAGTTTGCTTGTACATGTATGCATTACAACTGGAGGTTAATGAGATTACACATGTATAAGTTTATGCATGAGGTTAAAGGTACAGTACATGTGATTTATCAACTGCAGACTCATCATAATCTCCTCACAATGTAACTGTCTATACATGACCTTTCCAGCAAGGAAGTTATTTATGAATCTGAAATCAAGCAACTACTCAGTTTGTGATAGTAATAGTAAGAATTGGTGGTACATGTACATGTACATGCAATTTTGGAAAAATGCTCATGACTTGAAAGTATTTGTCGGAGATGTCTCAAACTTTCTACATAGCATAAAGTCATCAATATACATCAGAAAGTGTAATAAAAATTTGGGAGGAATTTTGGAGCCATTTTTTGAAAAAACCAAGGCCTTGCCGGGGTATTTTCACAATTTTGGCGTTTTCTTAAAATGGCTGTGACTTATTTCGTAACTATACTTTTTGGAAGGCAGATGAAGTAGCTGAAGTACATGTACATGTATATGGAGGCCAAAGAAGGTTAATATAATGCTTTTTGATAATAATTGTTCTCAGTAACAGCTTTATTGAGCCGTTTTAATAACATTAAAGGAAATGGGCATGGCTTAATAACTTATGGATAATAGAAATATCTTAATTTTTGGGCAATTATTGTATGATATTGTATCATTTCAAAGTTTTGCATATCATCAAGCACTATTAATTCTTTAATCTTTATATTAACAGTTTAAGACAGGGTTAAGCTAACCCATTCAAAAATTTTAAGTTATTGACATTGCACATTTGCCTTTGAATGTCTTCACATTGCAGGTCCCTCTCCTTTTATTCTCAGTTATTTGTAAAAGGTCTAATGGGTTGCCCTCTCTAAGTCATCCTATTCTTTGTTGTCGTTTACAGTTGACACTAGAACAATTGCAGCACGTGGAGTTAACTTCATTAACTGTTACTACTACTGATTGTCCTACATGTATATCCTTGCTTGTTTAGATTGTTTGAAATGTTTAATTGTTTATATTGATACATTTAGTTTAAGACAGGGCTAAGTTTATAAGTTAACCCATTCAAGAATTGTATACACAGGCAAGAATTTTACTTTGAATCATGAGTGATATCAATCAGGATCAGCCTTGATACATTCCTGTATCATGGATTTTTGGCAGCCTGCAAAGCAATAAGTCTAGTATGATACAATCATGATAATCATCTATCATACAGTCATGCTGGAGTGCGGCCCTGGTTCAGCCAGAGCAACAGACATGATTCAACATTGATGCCAGTTAGGGCTGTATCAAAATAGACATCAGGCTTGAATCATTGATTTTGGGTAGAGGCCTGTATCAGAGATGATATTTCTTGGTTGTGTAGATTATTCTATATATATATATATATGTACATGTATATGGATTAAGCAACTGTCTATAGTAATTCTTTTTATACTCACTTATTTGGAAAAGCCTATGGTGGATTGTCCTCTCTTCTCCTTCTCTTGTAATTAACAGTTGAAGCTGTACATGTACATGTATGTTTATACAGCAGTACAATGTAATTTCATTAACCTCATACAAGTACATGTACATACTATGATTTTTTATTATCATTATTTTCTATTAACTTTCGTAGGAAGAGAAGGAAAGGATCTGTGGGCTACTATTCTTCCCTCTACTGACAATAATCCTCAGACACTCATCAAAACTGCACAAAGAGAGGGACCTCCTCCCCTTACCCCCTCTGTCCCTCTCCCCCCTACTCCTGGGACTGCTCCACCCTTAATTCCGCCCAGTGACTCAGAATCCCCTAATACTGGTGAAAGAACTGGTCCTCCTTCACTATCAAAGAAATCTTCCCACGGGAATATTAAACTGAATACTATTATGGGGCGGCCCCTGGTATAAGGCTATTAATCCTCTTAATGTTACTGGTGATGATCAGTCTCCTGGTGGTGAGGTATCTCAACCTCCTTCTCTCTCTCTCTCCCTCTCCCTCTCTCCTGGTCCTAATGTACCAGCTCCTCTCCTGTTGCTCCTGTTTCTATTAATGCATGTATAGTTTTAGCCTTCAGGAGATGAGGGATTTATTGATGTGCTTTCTATTTGTCTTTGAAGATTTGAATATCAGTAAGCTCCAATAATGATAACTTATAATCACTGTTAGATCTAGATGGAGTTTAGGAGACTTTTATTCTCCCATATTTGGTCTAAGTCTCCAGAAATCTCTCATTTTTCAGCTTTTGGTATCTCATATTTAGCCCTAGGTGTCCTTAAGTCTCCAATTTTTTGCTAGATCGGTCCCTCAAAATTTATTTCTAGATTTAACAATGATTACTGTAATACTACATACATGTATTACATGTACATGTACATAATTTTGTATATTTCGAACAGTTTGATCTGTAACACAGTTTCCTTATGTATGTCTTAAATTTTGTTTATTTATTTATTTTGTTTATTTATTCTCTTCACTAGATGTTCTCATCCAGTGGTGGCAGGATTGTGTTGATGCTCCTGTTCCTTTATCAAGGACCTACTCTCTCCAATAGGGTCACCAGTGGGAGGGGCTGGGGGTGGAGCTTACAATGGTAGCAATGAAATATCAGCTTTCTTTGATGTCCTCGAGTAAGAAATAATAATAATAATAATAATAGTAATAATAGTAATAATAATAATAATAGTAATAATAGTAATAATGGTATTTATTTATTTATTTAGATCTTGTGCCCACATTTTTGAGTATATTGGAAGAATAGAAATGGTAAGCTATAGGGCTGGGATGAAGCTTCCAAAGGTTTAAAGTTACATGTAGTTTCCATTAATCATCAATCACACATGTGTATGTACATGTACATGGGTATTGCGATATTTTTTCAAATGGCTGTAACGCAGAAAGTTTTACTCGGAATCAGCTCAAACTTGCTACACAGCACAAGGATGTCAATATGTATTAGAAAATGTAATAAAAATTTGGGGTAATTTTGGAGCCATTTTTTGGAAAAAAACCATGTGCTATAGCCTTGGGTATTTTTTAGATTTTGGCTTATTTTTTAAATGGCCGTAACTCGAAAAATTGAAGTCAGAATTAGCTCAAACTTGCTATGTAGCATACGGACATAAATATGTATCAGAAAATGTAATAAAAATTTTTGGTGATTTTGGAGCCATTTTCTGGAAAAAACCATGTGTAATAGCCTTGGGTATTTTTCAAAAATTTGGCGTTTTCATAAAATGGCCGTAACTCAAAAAATTGAAGTCGGAATTAGCTCAAAATTTCTACACAGCATAAGGACATCAATATGTGTCATAAATTTAATGAAAATTTTTGGTGATTTCGGAGCCATTTTTTGAAAAAAACCATGTGCTATATATAGCCTTGGGTATTTTTTAGATTTTGGCTCATTTTTTAAATGGCCATAACTCGAAAAATTGAAGTCAGAATTAGCTCAAACTTGCTACGTAGCGTAAGGACATCAATATGTATCAGAGAATGTAATAAAAATTTGGGGTGATTTTGGAGCCATTTTTTGGAGAAAACCATGGGCCAAGAACACAAAAAATTAAAAAAAAAACAAGATGAAGTAGGATTCTGAACGACCAACGAAAATACGAAATGAAAATTTTACTCGTGACGCAAATTCTACTCTACATTGTACTTTTAATGTTATTATGTAAGAATTATGGATCACCTTGCAATGTAGAGTAGAATTTGCGTCACGAGTAGGATTTTCATTTCATATTTTCATTGGTTGTTTGGAATCCTACTTCATCTTGTTTTTTTTTAATTTTTTGTGTTCTTGTTTGCTTTGATTTTTTTATAATATTTTGTATTTTCATTGGTCGTTCGGAATCCTACTTCATTTTTTAAAATTTTTTACGTTATCAGTTGTTTGTGTTGATTTTTAAAATAATATTTATAGTATTTCTTAGTTGCAATTGTGATACTGT
>NW_003547642.1:14480-15449 GCF_000090795.2 Amphimedon queenslandica | reverse complement strand
GCCTAGTTTGTGTATACATGTACTTATATTTTTCAACAATTTTTTGCACACATCTGTAGCATGTAGATTATGTTATTTTCATAGGAATCGAAGTTACAAATGTTAGAGCAGCAAATTTATGATTTTAATCATACTTTTTGGAAGAAACACAATATTGAATTCCAACAGGTTTGATGATTAAATTTTAGGCAGTGGCTATTTTTACGGGCCCGTAATCCGACCGTGGGTGGCTATTTTTACGGCAGGATGATTTATCTATGGATTACTCATTTTAAAACCTGGGAAACACTCTAAAATAAAAAAAACTAAACCCTAAACCAACCTTGGGGACTCCTAACATAACTAGGGGGCTCATAAAATGACTGAGGACGCTCTAAAAAAAAAACCGCCACCCTAACCCCTAAACCCTAAAAATAATAGCTAAGTAGGGGACTCCTAACATAACTAGGGCTCCTAACATAATTAGGGAACATAGCGAAGTAGAAAGATTAAAAAAAATCAATTTGTTAAAGTCAAAATTTTAAAAAATAAAAAAAAGAAGTGGTCTGAGCTGAATTCAAACCAGTGCCCATCCGTATCCAACCCAGAGCCTTCACCACTGTGCCACCACGATCCTGCTGCCTTATTGATGCTGATTGTCATCTTTATACGTCACTTCATTTCTATATTCCCTGCCGTAAAAATAGCTGTATACAATGAGATTACAGGACCGTAAAAATAGCCACTACGTAAATTTTATTACCTAATAATGAAAATAGTAATAGGCAAAATCTGACTACATTAATAAATTGCTATCAACAACAAATCTTACCAGAAATGAATTAACATCAAATCATTTAATGGAATTTCATAGATCATTTCTTAATGGCAAGTATCAGACTCACAAGCAATATTTAAAGTAAGATGATCTAAGATCATATAATTTATTATTTCTGTCTTTTAATTATAGGCAATGGACTATTATGAACT
>NW_003547642.1:7651-9920 GCF_000090795.2 Amphimedon queenslandica | reverse complement strand
CAAATTTTGGTAGACTATGACGCAAGCGTTGGTCATTGAATGAGCCGTCGTCACTGCTAGCACTATCAACCCTCACAAGAGGATGGAGCGCCTTGTTATAACGGATCCTTTTGCTCGAGCATTTACGACGTCCATCATACAAGAGAGTGTGCGAGAGTGACTCCTCGTCAGAGCTATAGCCTTGACTGTGAGTGGGGGAGAGACGAGAGTAAGATAAGTGAGGGGAGGCAAGAGGGGAGGGGTGGGTTGGATGGGAACGTGGGACAGTGGACAGGTCCATTATATCATCATCATCCTCTTCATCACTAAAGTCACTCCTACTAACGCTCTTTGCCAGGTTAGGGGAGCTATGGGCGGAGAGGAGGCGGCGAGACCATGGGCTTGGTAGTGGGGACTGTGACCTCATGCCATCAACGATGACCTCGTCTGATTCACCTTCCTCCTCACAGGCTATTAAGTGTCTCATTCTTGGAGGAGGTGGTGGTAGGTCCAGTGTTGATTGACTGTCGGTCTCTGATAGTCCGGTAGAGTCCTCGGCAACACTTTGAATGGGGAATAAAGGTTTCCTTGTGTTAGTGTTTGAGACTTGCTCTCCTCCTACACCAATTAAGTCTGGGGGGGAAGAAGGAAAGTTTAAAAGTAGCAACAATGTAAAAGACAGAGATACAGAAACTTAATATCATACACGTACAGGTACATGTACATGTAATTACAAAGTACAGGTAGTCAGGTACATGCAGATGCACATGTACATTATTGGTTTAAATGCTCAAATAAAATTGTACATGTGTAACTACTTTGTACTTTGTACATGTACATGTGTATTTAGTACATGCGTAACATTATTTATAAAACTAAGAATTCATGTTTACAAACAAATACATACATGTATGTTGTGTAGAAATTTTAAGCTGATTCCAATCAAAATTGGATTTTTTTACAAATGTGAAAAGTTGCTCCAAAAGCCTTGTAGGAAAGCCCATTGTACAGATGCAAGCTTAATTTATCATTATTATTACTATGTACATGTACATGTTCTACATTGTATCTTACAAGCACAAGTACAATAGAGCTGTTGCACGGAAGTAATCAACGGGAGGGTGTGGCTAAAATTGAGCTAAATTGTCCGCCATGTTGGGTGGCAAGAAGGCCAAGAATGAATGGGGGAACGGAGAAAAAAAATTAAATAAATTCTGCAGTTGACATTCCAGGCTAATGCAAGATAGGAGATGAAGATATTGAGTAAAGAAGTCTCTATAATATTCTGCAGCGAAGTATGATATCTCTTTGATGAAAAATCGCAGTTTGTTTCCATTCCTCCATTCATTGCGTGTACATTCTTGCCACTCAAGATGGCCGACAGGAAGCTCCACCTACCCCGTTGATTACATCCGTGCAACAGCTCTATGTATATGTATACATGTATGTACACATTTATTCATTACATGTTATTAAGTGGAGGTTGTGCAGGGACTGATATTTTCTGTGAAGTATTAGCAGTCTCTCCTCCTCCTCCTTCCCCTCCCAGCACACTAGCATTGATCTGACAGGGAGCCACAACATGAAATGAATACTTTGAATACATGAATAAATACCTTGAAAATAGAACTGTTCCTTCTGTCTTAACTTTGTTAATGCTACTGGTAGTGTCTCCAGTATCTGTTCCTTTTGGTGAACTGGTACCAATCACCCAAACACCTCTAACACTCATCCTCCTCAGCTCAGCTAGTCACACGTGTTGGCCACACCCAACATTCAAAATGGCTTCCAGTAGAGGAGTACTAGTCCTGTCTTTTCGAGTTATTGGGAGGTATTATTCATCTCAGACTTATCGATTGATTGGGAAACCAGATGAAAAATCTAACCTAATCCTCGTGAAAATGAGACCACCTAGCAATCATGCTGTAATTTCTGTCATTTTGATATATATGTAATATGTATATACTTATGTATAATGCTGTATGTATTTTTTCAGAAGATTTTGCACACATCTGTAGCATGTAGATTATGTTATTTTCATAGGAATCGAAGTTACAAATGTTAGAGCAACAAATTTATGATTTTAATCATACTTTTTGGAAGGAACACAATATTGAATTCCAACAGGTTTGATGATTAGATTTTATTACCTAATAGTGAAAATAGTAATAGGCAAAATCTGAGTACATTAATAAATTGTTATCAACGATAAATCTTACCAGAAATGAATTAACATCAAATCATTTAATGGAATTTCATAGATCGTTTCTTAATGGCAAGTATCAGACTC
>NW_003547642.1:0-3038 GCF_000090795.2 Amphimedon queenslandica | reverse complement strand
GTGCTCCGATACGGTAGCATTTTTCTGAGCTTATCTTTACCAAACTTCGGTAGACTATGACGCAAGTGTTTGTCATTGAAAGAGCCATCGTCACTGCTAGCACTATCAACCCTCACAAGAGGATGGAGCGCCTTGTTATAACGGATCCTTTTGCTCGAGCGTTTACGACGTCCATCATACAAGAGAGTGTGTGAGAGTGACTCCTCATCAGAACTATAGCCTTGACTGTGAGTAGGGGAGAGACGAGAGTAAGATAAGTGAGGGGAGGCAAGAGGGGAGGGGTGGGTCGGATGGGAACGTGGGACAGTGGACAGGTCCATTATATCATCATCATCTTCTTCATCACTGAAGTCACTCCGACTAACGCTCTTTGCTAGGTTAGGGGAGCTACGGGCGGAGAGGAGGCGGCGAGACCGTGGGCTTGGTAGCGGGGACTGTGACCTCATGCCATCAACAATGACCTCGTCTGATTCACCTTCCTCCTCACAGGCTGATAAGTGTCTCATTCTTGGAGGAGGTGGTGGTAGGTCTAGCGTCGATTGACTGTCGGTCTCTGATAGTCCGGTAGAGTCCTCTGCAACACTTTGAATGGGGAATAAGGGTTTCCTTGTGTTAGTGTTTGAGACTTGCTCTCCTCCTACACCAAGTCTGGGGAGACAAGGAAAGTTTAAAAGTAGCAACAAAGAAAAAGACAGAGATACAGAAACTTAATATCATACACGTACAGGTACATGTACATGTAATTACAAAGTACAGGTAGTCAGGTACATGCAGATGTACATGCACATTATTGGTTTAAATGCTCAAATAAAATTGTACAAGCGTAACATTATTTATAAAACTAAGAATTCATGTTTACAAACAAAAAGAAGAGACCACATGTACTACATGTACCCTTTACCTGGGGCTGGTGTAGTTAGGGTTCTGGTATGGACTCTTTGTTAAGTGGGTGGGGGAGGAAGATGAACGAGCTTTACTGGTCACTGGTTCTTCTGTTGTTGTCCGTCGTCTTGGGAGGAGGACGCCAGTCTCAGCATGACCGTGAGATTTATAACTTCCTCCAGCTGGGTTTGATTTTAAACTATTAAAATAAATAAATAATTATAATAACTATGCATACATGTACTGTATGTACAATTACATGTACATGTACTGTATACATGTAAGTAGAGGGACTTTGGCCAAATTTCACCAAAAATGACTAGGAGAGAATTCTCCATTTTTATTACATATCCTGATGCATATACAGTACATGTACTTATGTTGTATAGAAATTTTGAGCTGATTCCGATCAAAATTGGATTTTTTTACAAATTTGAAAAGTTGCTCCAAAAGCCTTATGGGAAAGCCCGTTGTACAGATGCAAGCTTAACTTATCATTATCATCATTACTATTACATGTAGAGTAATGTTGTACATTGTATCTTACAAGCACAAGTACAATGTACTGTACATGTACACGTATATCTTACATGTTATTAAGTGGAGGTTGTGCAGGGACTGATATTTTCCGTGAAGTATTAGCAGTCTCTCCTCCTCCTCCCCCTCCTAGCACACTAGCACTGATCTGACAGGGAGCCACAACATGCTGTGGTGACTGTACATGAAGTTTCCGATGTCTCTCAGCTTCTGCTAGTAAGTAAAATGTTGCCGCAACACTTCCGTATGGTTTGTCTTGAACACTCCTAAGAAAATGATATAAGTATTGAGTTTGGTGACAATACCAAAAAAAGTACGTGTACATGTACATTGCACATTATGATTACATGCATATACATGTACATGTAGATACAGTATATGTACATCTATGTCAGAAAAATGGGTTTAATCCATGCTTTTCTTTCAAAAACAGGCTCCAAAACACAGTGTACATTTAATATGGTAATTCCTAAATGTGTTAAGAGGATATTAGGAATGTGCTAAAAAGAATGTACAATTAAAGAACAAAATGTTAACTAATCAGGACAGGCAATTAACAGGTCAGTACACCCCAGGATACTATCAGTATATTAAACAAACTCAAACTGCAGCATGAAATCATTCTTTCAATGTACATATACAACAATGAGGAGACACATGACATTGTGCATGCAGTAGTGTATGACTGCACTGCAGATTAAATTCTTATCATTTGTAAAATAACTTGATGCTAAATATACACAAATCTTGTGCCAAACAACAACCAGTGGACAATGTACACATGAAGGCTGTTGCTTCACTCCACAACACAGGATCAGATGTGAATGATTAATTACACCCCATACAGACTAGATGTACATGTACATGTATATGTCAAAATTCAGTGGGGACCCTGTTCTCAAATTGTGAAACTAATAGTAAGTACTGTTTGAGCTAATTCTGAAACCCAAAAAGTGAAATAAAGATAGAGTCATACTGACAGAGTTTTACCAGTGACAGCAAAGAGATTGAAAAAACAACTATTCTTTCAGACAAATCATAAAAATGTGAGCAATCTTTCTTAGAATTAAGTGTGTGTGCTATGTATATGTATGTAGGAGCTAGAAGGTTCTATTTACGCATGCAAGTGGCAAGTTCATGTCATCACATATTGTGCAATGATAGTGTTGAGTAAAGTGAGATGCTGCAAGTGCACACCCTCAGACAGTGTCAACAATCAATTGAATGGTTTCTCATTCAAAAAATCACAACAATGAGTAAAATAATGAGTACATTACATGTACATACAATGTACTGTTACTGACTGTACATGTACATTAACATGTACACAAGTAAAATGTATGTGCATGTGTTATTGCACAATTTAATGAAATCAAGTACATGTGTAGATAATGCTATTATCTTACTCTAGGATGCTCTCAGTAGATCCATACCCACCAGCCTCCATCCTCTCAAGAATGTAATGAACTTCCTCTGAAGGAATATCAGGAAGATTAATACTGGGCAGGGTAAGAGGATCAACAACAGAACCCTGAAGGAATGAGAGAAGAAATAATAATAACAACGAGAGAGAGAGAGAGAGAGAGAGAGAGAGAGAGAGAGAGAGAAGTAGAGAAAAA
>NW_003547641.1:10828-15469 GCF_000090795.2 Amphimedon queenslandica | reverse complement strand
TAAATGTTGCTCTTGTTTTAGACGTAGCCGAAGCTATTCTCCTAGAAGGAGGCGGAGCTTATCAAGATCTTATACTCCTCCTGACAGACACAGATACAACAGAAGGTTAATTAATTAATGCAATAATTATTTATTTATTAATTTATTTATTTATTAGTCGTTCAAGGTCTCCTCCTGATCATTACCATAGACACAGGAGGTCTCCTTCGCCTCACAAGTAATGAATAATTAATTAATTGAAAGTTTTATTAATTGATTTAATTAGGTCGTCAAGACGATCACCAGATAGAGAGAGAAGGAGGAGAGAAGAGAGAGGGAAAGAGAGAAAACACAAGAAAGAGAAAGAGAGAGAGAAAGAGAGAGAGAAAGAGAGAGAGAGGGAGAGAGAAAAGGAGAGAGAGAAGGAGCATAAGAAGGAGAAGAAGAGAGCTGAGAAAGAGAAAGAGAAAGAAAAGAAGAAAAGCAAAAAGAAGTCAAGCAGTAAGAAGGAGATGACTGAAGAGGAAGAACTTGAAATAAAAGAAGCAAATGAACTGAGAGAGAAACTAGGACTGAAACCATTGAGAGTGTAATATGATAGACACTGAGTTCATTATGACCAGCTAATGACAGCTGCTGCTGTATGTGCCATGAATGTTTAAGTCTTTTTTATTAATAATTAGTGCTAGGCAGGCAGTATTACCAAAATTCACGGTATTTAATTGAGTATAATTTAGTGTGATAGTGTCAATATCAATATTCATCAATATTAAAGCATATCTATGTAAATTGAAGTATCCCATGAGTACATAACCCTAATATTGTTAAAATGTTAATTAACTATTTAATAACTAAGGTTTAAATAATGCGCCGTTTTAGTTAATAATAAATAATCAAGTGTTCGTGCTTCCGGTCGAGTCTTCGGCTGTGAAATCATGGCATCTACTCGAGCAAGATCATTATCTCTTGTTCTTCTCTCTGTCATTGTTGCAGTTATATTGGTGCAAGTGACCCTGTACCAACTGGTAGGAGCTGACTGGTTCAAAAAGGTATTTCATTTCTTAGTGGTATGTTTGTACAGTACAGGCCCTTATAGGTTTATGATTCTGTTAGTGTTAGAAGCAATAATGAGGCATCAAAATACAGTTCGGTGAGTTAGTTATGGCATACACTGTATAGTGAACAGTCCTTTAAAATCATCCCATAGCTTAGAAGCTTGTAAAGTACTGTATATGCTTAGTCTTGCCCTTCCCCTTCACTACCTGCTGTCCTGCGGATTGGAGGAACTAGATTATGGAGGAAAGGTCTGCCGGGAGACATTGCCATTAAGAATATGTGCCTTATGCAGAGAAATTGGCGTGTCAATCAGATTGCTTGAACCACGTTTACACAGCCAAGAATTATCATCTCTAAAACAGGCCACTACCCAAAATCAACGATTCAAGCCTGATCAGTGTCAATTTTGGACCGGATCAATGTTGAATCATCAATCATGTCTATTGCTCTGACTTTGATATGGTGAGGCAACTTGTTGCCAGAAGTTAAGAGTCTTTTCATTTTTGGTCGATCACATGAAAGGTCTGACCACAAGCTGCTCAGTGCATGTTGGGCTTTAGACTTTAGATGTAGGCTTTTGTCAATTATTAGCATGAAAGGATTGTTGTACATTCCATAGACAAGCAAACTGTTTCCACGTGCACAACAATACAGCATCTTACAAGATCAAGTTATTATTATTTATAATTATATTTGTAATTGTTAGGTTGGATATTATAAGAAGGCGCTTCATCATCCAAAAACTACTGATGATTTGTGGGTACTGGTTTCACGTGATTACATAGTAAGATAAGAGATTATGTTATATGTTATAGGGTAAGCTAATTATGCTTCAATTTCTGCCTATTAAGATTTTAGGCACTGCTCCAAATTCCATCCTATTATCCGGGCTTTGAAGTAAATCCAATTATAAGCTCATTATATACCCATAGTTTAAGCTTTACTCAAATATCTACTATCAAGTTACATGTACATGTATCTGCTATAATTGCAATATCATAATAATGCCAGAATTTGAAAATGTTTTCAGACTTTGAGACACTGGAAAATAGCACAGCCTAAGCCACTGGACTCACCACACTTGCATAGCTTGAAGAAGTCATGTGAGTATTAAACATAAACAGTTGGGTTGTTTTACTGGTACTTAAAATCATGTGGTCAGCCAGAAATTTTTGACCCATTATGTTCCATTATGCTCCAAATTATGCTAACATAATTTGCCTAGTAGATGTTAATTTGTTGATTAGAAGAGGATGTTAGTTGAAGTCGAGGCTTCTAATCAACTAACATCCTCATATGTAATAACAGGAAACAACTGTAGTTTATCTGGTTTGTACTATAGTGTACAGGTTTATGAAGGGACTGTTCTCTGGATTACTCCTCCTGTGGTCTCCACTATATAAACTTGTGGTAGTTCCCTTGATACACCCACACACTATAGTACATGCCATATACGGCTTTGTTTTTGTGGTGAAATATTATTATTAACATAGGTAAGGAGGCTTGGGTATCTGGACTTAAGAGATATTGAAAATGTAACAATTCGCCTGATAACAATGCAAGATAAACGAAAAGCACCTCCAGTAGCACTGTATATCAATATTCACTATAATACAATGTGGAAGAGACCTCACTGTGTGCCGACACAATGGGACTATGGAGCTATTGGTCGTGGGTATGATAATTATGAGAATTACCTGCTAAAAACTGGCCTACTATTTCAGACGCAGTATGAATCAGTATCTCACATCACAGTATCAACTAATAAAAACTGTAGCAGTGAGATTGGTATTATCCCCATACAAACCATTAAACCCAAGAAATATGATTATAATTTTGGTGTTTGTCTCCATAAAGGGATTGGAACTGATTTCAAGCCTAAGGTACTCCTGGATTATGTGAAAATGCACTTGGCAGTAGGAGCTGAAATAATAATAATATACATACAGACTGGGGCAGAAGGAGTCTATGATATATTACTACCATACATTAATAAAGGAACTGTTGAAGTATTGGACTGGAAGCTAGAGCCTAACATTACTAATGGAGGCTCCCATCATTATGGGCAGACTGGAGTCCTGGCTGAATGTTTGTGGCGTAATATATATCGAGTGAAGTACTTGGGTATGAATGATGCTGATGAATTCTTTATTCCTCTTAAGCATAAAACAATATCAGAGCTGATGTCCGATATTGATACTCCTCAAGTATCAAAAACTCCTGCGGCAACTTTTGGTTTCCCGAATTTCATGATGAAAGGTAACGAGACGCTACCCAAAGTATCAAAAGCATTACAATCAGGAACATGTCCCCAGCTAAGGAATGGGCCCATTGCTATATACTACACCAGGAGCAAAGGCTGTGTGCTGAGAGGCAGGGCTGTCCAGAAAGTTGTCTTCAGGCCAGTAGCAATATACCTCCCATGGGTCCACTGTCAGATAAAGTTTCGTAGCTGGGAGTACATTGAAGAATATAAGCTACCTGAAGATACCGGGCTGTCATACCATTTCAGGTCACATTGGAAGAAGTACAAGCCTTGTTCAGTCCCAGAGTATCATACAACAGTCATTGAGAAATATATTAAGATCCTGACAGGCTGTGACATTTAGTAATTAAGGATTGTTAATTAGTGAAAATGTTAGAACTGCAATGTTTATAATAATCATTTTAGTCTAGTACTTTTACAACATTCCTTAGAACTTGGCTTAAACTGTTTAATGAATTTTGTCAAATTAGTGTCATGTATTTGCCAAATGCCATGGAGCCAACATAGTAAATGACCCATGTTTTTTGTAAAAATTGACTCCAAAATCAAAAATATGCACTAGCATAAAATGGCTACTGCTGCCACAGATATCACTTTAATAGATGTAATACTCAATGAGCAAACTAAGGTCAAAAAATGTCTACCATAAATATTATTACATTGATAATAGTAATAAAGAGTTCATAAAATAGTTTTAATATCAGCAGTATAATCCATAAGTGTCCGTAGAACCTAATCTGTTAAATATCACAGCCAGTGATTGCCTTGAGGTACCTCTCAACCACTGTAGCCTCATAATCTGGAGTAGAACATTGCCTGTCTTTAGTATCAGGTCGATCATACCAACCATCTCTATAATGATAGGAGAGTCCTTTATCCTCTGGTACCACAAGCTCCTCCCTGTACTCTCCCCTTCGCCACTTGATGAGGTGATGGACCCACGGGATGTAAATGGCTTCAGGACGAAATATAACCTTTTGAACGTACTGGCCTCTCATGACACAGCCTTTGCTCCTGGTGTAATAAATAGGTAGGGTGTCCTTCTTTATCTCTGAGCAGCTGTTTGAACTCAACGCTTTCGCTACTTTTGGCAGCATCTCGTTCCCTTTCATCATGAAGTTCGGAAAACCGAAAGTTGCGGTAGGAGCTTTATCAATATCGGACATCAGCTCTGATATCGTCTTATGTTGTACCGGAATAAAGAACTCATCAGCATCATTCATACCCAAGTACTTTACTCGATATATATTACGCCAAAGACATTCAGTTATTATCCCAGTCTGACCGTAATGATGGGAGCCTCCATTAGTAATGTTGGGCTCTAGCTTCCAGTCCAATAC
>NW_003547641.1:6837-8815 GCF_000090795.2 Amphimedon queenslandica | reverse complement strand
TAAACAGGAAGGGAGTCATTCTTTATCTCAGAACAGTCTGTTTGAACTCAACGCTTTAGCTACTTTTGGCAGCATCTCATTCCCTTTCATCATGAAATTCTGAAAACTAAAAGCTGCAGTAGGAGCTTTATCAATATCAGACATCAGCTCCGATATTGTCTTATGTTGTACCGGAATAAAGAACTCATCAGCATCATTCATACCCAAGTACTTCACTCGATATATATTACGCCAAAGACATTCAGTTATTATCCCAGTCTGTCCGTAATGATGGGAGCCTCCATTAGTAATGTTGGGCTCTAGCTTCCAGTCCAATACTTCAACAGTTCCTTTATTAATGTATGGTAGTAATATATCATAGACTCCTTCTGCCCCAGTCTGTATGTATATTGTTATTATTTCAGCTCCTACTGCCAAGTGCATCTTCACATAATCCAGGAGTACCTTAGGCTTGAAATCAGGTCCAATCCCTTTATGAATACAAACACCAAAATTATAATCATACTCCTTGGGTTTAATGGTTTGTATGGGGATAACACCACTCTCACTGCTACAGTCTTTATTAGTTGATACTGTGATGTGAGATACTGATTGATACTGATCAGGCTTCAATACCTCGGTCTTTACCAGATAAACTTCGTAGTTATCCTGACCCCTAGTGCCCCATAGTCCCATTTAGTGGGGAGACATGCAGTAGGTTTAGAATCAGAATAATGTACATTCATGAAAAGCGGCTTAGGTGGGGTCTTTCTTTTATCTTGCATTGCTATTAGTCGTATGGTTGTATTTTTGTCTTGTCTCAAGTCAATATAACCAAGTCTCCTAACCTATAAATAGAATAATACAGTGTTACTATTATTAGATGTTTCATTTTTAGTTACTATGTAATCAGTTGATATTAGTATCCACAGCTCTTCGTAATTCTTTGGATGTTGAAATGCTTTCTTGTAAGCCTACATATAGCAATTGAAAACAAATTATTATTTAATAAATGAATATAAATATTAATTAATTATTAATTAACCAAGGGTTTCATATAGGATTTTAAAGTTGCTCCAAAATCAAATCAAAGTCCCTGTACTATAGTACAGGGTCATGAGCCAAATTTTGCCAAAATAGAAAAGGAGAGAATTGTATATTTTTATTACATTTTCTGATACATATACATGTTCTTATGTTGTGTAGAAAGTTCGGTATTAAGCAGTTGGGTTTTTGTACTAGTACTGACTTGTACCACTTGCTATATTGAATTGAAATCCTGTGGTCAGGGATATAGTGCCAGAAATTTTGACCCATTATGCTCCCATTATGCCAGCATAATAACTTGCCCTATTATGCTCCAAATTAAATTATGCTAGCCTAATTTGCCTAGCCCTAAATGCAATATCGTAACTAGCTTTATGTCATCATAACTACTGTACTGTACTGTACATGCATCATAGCCCTCTATCTAGGCAACATTTGTGGTTACTTTGATTTTTTGAGCAACTTGTTGCAAAATAGAACTGATTTCTATTCTTAGCAACATGTTCATTAAAAATCAAAGTAACAACAAATGTTGCTATAGCAACCAACATGCATGCTTGGTGTATGGAGGGCTTACTGAAGTTTATCAACACAATGCATAACGTATATTAAATTGTATTTTTTCATTATTTTAATCAGTGAAATTAATAAATCCATTTTTAACATCTGTGCTTATACTGTAAATGGCTACCCAGCACCATGCAGTTGCTGCTATATACATGCAACTCACTGGTATATTATTGTCAGTGTCTTTTCTGGGAGTAATGGTGGGACGTGAAGCAACTGGTTCCACCAGTGTCTCTTGAGTAGAAGACTGCTCATTATCAACATGCTGCACTAAGGAGGCATCGTCTTTAGTCACAACTGAACTATGAAACACCTTTAAAATGGTTAAGAAGAAGCCAGTAAATGTTAGTCTTGGCACTTTTATTATTATTACTGATTATCATTA
>NW_003547641.1:4241-5754 GCF_000090795.2 Amphimedon queenslandica | reverse complement strand
ATGTTTCATAAAACAAGTTTCATGGTGTATGGTGGCCTTAACTCGAGAACCAAAAGCAGCTCCCAACACTGTCTCCATTGTAAACTGACCATACTATACAGAGGGGGAGAGAGAGAGGGAGAAATAAAAGGTGTAAAAAATGAAAAGGTCATTAAAAAATACATGGTAGTTACATTATAAGAACTCAAATTGAAGCCTTTTACTAAAATTATAATTAACTAACTAGCTAATTAGATCTACTTGATGAAATGTGGTGACCCGGCTTTAACAGTTTAACGATAATAAAGAACACAAAATTCAAAATAGTAACAATTTTAGTCAAGTACTTTTACCGGAACTCAGTTCAAACTGTTCAGTGATTTTTGTCAAATTAGCAGCAACATGTATTTGTCAAATGCCAAGTACTGGAGCCAACATAGTAAATGACTTATTTATCATGTTGTAAAAATTGACTCCAAAATCAAAAATATGCACCAGCATAATTATGGATAATCAATAGCTGCCTTACTGCCACTCCAGATATCACTTCAGTGGATGACTTGGGGGAACAAACTAACTGAAGGTCAAAAAATGTCTACCAAAGATATTATTGCATCAGAAATAGAAAAGAGTTTATGAAATAGTTTTAATAACAGTACTATAACAGTAGTATAAAATTCATTAGTTGTCATATGACGTAATACATTAAATATCACAGCCAGTCATTGCCTTGAGGTACCTCTCAATCACTGTAGCCTTGTAAGTTCGAGTAGAACATTTCCTATTTTTAGTATCAGGTCGGTCATACCAACCATCTCTGAAATGATAGGAGAGTCCCTTATCCTCTGGTACCCTAAGCTCCTCCTTATACTCCTTCCTCTGATGCTGCCGCTTGATGAGGTGATGGACCCACGGAATGTAAATGGCTTCAGGAAGAAATACAGCCTTTTGAACATACCGCCCCCTCATGACACAGCCTTTGCTTCTCGTGTAATAAATAGGGAGGGAGTCATTCTTTATCTCAGAGCAGCTGTTTGAACTCAACGCTTTCGCTACTTTTGGCAGCATCTCATTCCCTTTCATCATGAAATTCTGAAAACCGAAAGTTGCGGTAGGAGCTTTATCAATATCAGACATCAGCTCCGATATTGTCTTATGTTGTACCGGAATAAAGAACTCATCAGCATCATTCATACCCAAGTACTTCACTCGATATATATTACGCCAAAGACATTCAGTTATTATCCCAGTCTGTCCGTAATGATGGGAGCCTCCATTAGTAATGTTGGGCTCTAGCTTCCAGTCCAATACTTCAACAGTTCCTTTATTAATGTATGGTAGTAATATATCATAGACTCCTTCTGCCCCAGTCTGTATGTATATTGTTATTATTTCAGCTCCTACTGCCAAGTGCATCTTCACATAATCCAGAAGTACCTTAGGCTTGAAATCAGGTCCAATCCCTTTATGAAGACAAACACCAAAATTATAATCATATTCCTTGGGTTTAATGGTTTGTATGGGGATAACACCA
>NW_003547641.1:2075-3378 GCF_000090795.2 Amphimedon queenslandica | reverse complement strand
AGCCCTATGCAGGGCATATCTAGGAACTTGGAAAGGGGGGTGCTGGGGTACAGAAATGTGTAAAAATTGCAATTAGGGGCATGCAAAGCATGCCGTGATTTTGACCATGCCCACTTTTTATGGCAGTAAGTGTTTTCCTTCATTTTCGTCAATTGAGTGGGATCAGAGTCAGCCAGGATAATTTCAAGCATACTGGATCACTCGTTAAAGCACTGGAAACTGTTGAAATCATGATCAGGGGGCTATATAACTTTGTTAAGAGGCTTGGTAGTGATGCAAGAGTCCAGAACTTCAGTAATTTTTTCTGAGCCCAGCCATAAGGGGATGCTCAAGGGATGCTCAAGGGATGCTCAAGCACCCTCAGCTAGGGCTAGGCAAATTATGCTTCAATTTTTGCCTATTATGCTTTTAGGCACTGCCCCAAATTTCATCCAATTATGCTCATTATTATGCTCATATAGTTAAGCTTTACTCAAATATCAACTATCAAGTTACATGTACGTGCATTGTTATAATTATATTATTGTAAGAATGCAAATGTTTCAGTGACTCTGAATCACTGCAAAATAGAACAAACTATGTCACTGGATTCACCATGCTTGAGTGGGTGGGTTAAGTAGTTGGGTTGTTGTACTAGTACTGACTTGTACTACCTGCCATATTGAATTGAAATCGTGTGGTCATGCAGGGGTATACTAGTACCAGAAATTTTTGACCCATTATGCTCCCACTATGCCAGCATAATAACTAGCCTTATTATGCTCCAATTTATGCTAGCATAATTTGCCTAGCCCTACCCTCAGCACCTCCTAGATACGCCCCTACCATTAGTTGAATCATTGGCAATTTGGCCCTAATGACAGAATGCAAAAACTAGCTTGATGTCATCATAACTACTGTACTGTCTATACATGTGTAAGTTTATCAACCCTAACAAACAGTAATACACAATGCATAACGTACATCTTTAATCTCGTCTTTAGTCAAAACTGAGCTGTGAAACACCTTTAAATTGTAATTAAGAAGAAGCCAGTAAATGTTGGTCTTAGCACCCTTTAGTGGATCTATCTCTTACCTTTTTATACCAACCAAGGCCTGTAGTTTTGTACAGGACTAGCTGCAGCAACAGGAAGGCAACAATTCCGACTAGAACTATCTTCGTCCTACCAGTTAACACCGACATTTTGTGCTCCACAAGTCGCAGGCTCGCCGCACTAATTACTGGGCGTGGCTAGTTATAAAACTTAGTTATTATATTAAACAATAGTAAAACAGCAGCTGCTTTAATGAGTGACAGAGCCAG
>NW_003547641.1:0-1589 GCF_000090795.2 Amphimedon queenslandica | reverse complement strand
GCTTTATGTCATCATATTACTATACTGTCTGTACATGCACAAGTTAATCAACCCTAACAAACAGTAATCCAATTTCAGTACACAGTGCATAATGGAATTAATTAAATAAATCCACTTATACTGTAATAGCGGGACGTGAAGCAACTGGTTCCACTAGTGTCTCTTGAGTAAAAGACAGCTCATTATCAAGATGCTGCACTGAGGAGGCATTGTCTTTAGTCACAACTGAACTGTGAAAAACCTTTAAAATGTAATTAAGAAAAAGCCAGTAAACGTTAGTCTTAGCACCTTTTAGCGGGTCTATCTCTTACTTTTTTTATACTAACCAAGGCCTGCAGTATCGTACAGGGCTAGCTGCAGCAATAGGAAGCCAACAATTCCGACCAGAACTATCTTAGTTAACAGCGCCATTTTGTTTTGCTGCTAATTTCTGGGCGTGGCTAAATATAAATTTTAGTTATTAATCGTTATCAATCTGACAATCTCCTTGAGAAACAATTTGCCAAGTAGTATGTTGGCTCTAGTACTTGCCAAGTACTAGAGCCAACATAGTAAATGACCCATGTTTTTTGTAAAAATTGGCTCCAAAATTAAAAATATACACCAGCATAGTGGCAACTTCCAGGTTAGACCTTCAATGTTTCCTCTGCCCTTTCTCTCATGCATTCTATCTTCCAATTGTTGTGTGCATTGTAAAGTTAATAATAATAATAATAATAATAATAATAATAATAATAATAATAATAATAATAATAATAATAATAATAATAATAATAATAATAATAATAATAATAATAATAATAATATTGATAATCAGGCTACTGCTGCAGATATCACTTTAGTAGATTAATACTTGCATCATTGGGGAGCAAACTAAGATCCATAAATATTACTACATGAATAATAATAAAATGTAATAATGATCAAGGGTTTATGAAATAGTTCTAATAATAGTAGTTAATTACTCATCAGCATGATGCAATACATTAAATATCACAGCCAGACACTGCCTTGATATACCTCTCAATCACTGTAGCCTCATAATCTGGAGTAGAACATTGCCTGGCTTTATCCTTTCGATTATAAAACTTATTTCTGAAATGATAGGACAATCCTTTATCCTCTGGTACCACAAGCTCTTCCCTGTAATCTGCCATCCGCCACTGCCGATTGATGATGCTATGGACCCAAGGGATATAAATGGCTTCAGGACGGAAGATAACCTTTTGAATGTACCAGCCTCTCACGACACAGCCTTTGCTCCTTGTGTAATAAATAGGGAGGGAGTCATTCTTTATCTCAGAGCAGCTGTTTGAACTCAACGCTTTAGCTACTTTTGGCAGCATCTCATTCCCTTTCATCATGAAGTTCGGAAAACCGAAAGTTGCGGTAGGAGCTTTATCAATATCGGACATCAGCTCCGATATTGTCTTATGTTGTACCGGAATAAAGAACTCATCAGCATCATTCATACCCAAGTACTTCACTCTGTATATATTACGCCATAAACATTCAGTCATTATCCCAGTCTGACCGTAATGATGGGAGCCTCCATTAGTAATGTTAGGCTCTAGCTTCCAGTCCAATAC
>NW_003547640.1:12497-15479 GCF_000090795.2 Amphimedon queenslandica | reverse complement strand
ACATCAATCATCTTGTAATGAAGCTATAAGAAATCTACCAAGTAGCTCCGCTATCCAGTCACTAGTGGACAATAGACACATGACAGAAGTGAGTGTACTGTAACTTAACTATGTCTATAGCTAATTAAATTATGTTTCATGTATCATTATCATTTTCACTCATGTGAGAATAATTGTTTTTATTGCTCAACTATACTGTCATTCCAGTATTTTGACTAAATTTGGTCATTTCAGAGTTATCAGAGTTTATGTGTGGTGTGTAGCACCTAGGTATACAGGTATACATGTAGTTTAATTATTCCACTCTCCTTCTTTCCTGATAAGACTATGTGTAAATGTACAGTTTTTCCAAAAAATAGCTCCGAAATCACCCCAAATTTTTATTACATTTTCTGATACATATTGATGTCCTTATGCTGTGTAAAAAGTTTGAGCTGATTCCGACTTCAATTTTTCAAGTTACGACCATTTTAAGAAATTGCCAAATAAATTAGTACAGTACATGTATGCATATACTAAATACCCTACCTCTCATGTGTCACATGACTGTCACATGATAGGAGGGAAGGGTACCTAAGAACCTAATGTCTGGAAGGGGAGGAGGAGGAGGGGGCCAGCAGTCCGGGGGTGAAGTACTAGCGACATTCTTTAATAACCTGTTATCTGAGAAACCCAGTACTAAGACCTCTCGTAGTACCACTGGAGTCACTGGAGGTAGTGATGGGAAGAAGAGCACACCAAAGACTGAGAAGTAACTGATTGTTTGTGCTTGTGGTTGTAGAGGGATAGAAATGATAAAGAGGTGTTGTTGTTGTTGTTGTTTTAATTTATTAATTTATTTTGTTCAAATTTTTGTTTATTAAAAAGCCATATCTCTGTGTTTTAGTATAGATATTATTTAATATTATTATTATTGTTGTTATTATTATTATTATTATTATTATTATTATTATTATTATTAAGTACATGTAGTTGTATTGCTTTTGTTTTTTGCTATGGACATTAATTTTATTAATAATGATACGGCAGGTGTTGTAATTTTAGTATAATTATCATGATGCCCACAGCATAAATTGTATAACTTGGAATTTGGATGAAGCCCATAGCGAGTGAGATAGCTCTGTTTGCATGTGAACATAATTATGTACGAGTGGCAAAGGGGTGAAGCTTCAGTCTTAATGTTTTGCAGTCTCCTACAGTATTTTCAAAACACTAATTCAGCATATAGCACTAGAAAGGCAGCAGTGTATTGTACATAGCAGTTATTCAATATATATATAGCAGGTATATGATATCTAACTATAACTAATAATTCTAGAGTCTAATTTGGTCTGTCTACATAATTTGTTCTAGGTTATGTTTTAGCATTTTGTTTTTCAATAAAGTTTTTCATTGCTTCTTCATACGTAGTACATGGTGCTGCCCACAACCACTCAGCTAACACGTTCCTGCTCAATGGATGAAGCTGTGCTGCAATATCCATCAGTCCTGTTTTACAGAAGCAGGAAAATGTTTCACTGTTGTTATTCCTCATGCCATATTCACCAAACTTTTTTGGATCATTGAGAAAATGTTTAGCCACCTTAACTGTTTCTGAAAGAGGCATTGCCTTCACAGTGTGACTTGCATTGGAACTTGTATAGGCATTATATGCCACCAAACGGAGTGTATTACCATCACAAAAGTCACCAAGGGTAGTTTTTCTTACTTGACAAAGTGAGCTGTCCTTATTCCTTAGTGACCCAGTTGCATCACCACTGAAGTGAATCACTTCACAATCAGGCTCACCAATATAAATACCGTGATGACTATGAAGGAATAGTGTTCTGTGAGTATAGATATGATCACCAGGCTTGAGATCCTTTTTCTCTATTGCATTAGAGAAATATCCAACTCTGTTTGCTGAGTCATCTTGTACTATATAATGAAATAAAAACATGCACAATAAATAAAAAGATGTATGTACATGCAAAAGAAACGGGGCCATGAAAAGTAGGCTCAGCACGGTAGCCTAGTCCTTTTGTGGGGCCATGGTAGGATGTGTAATCTGACCTCCTTTATTTTTCTGCATTTATGCCTATTATTTGCGAGTACTAATTTTTTGCGAGTGGCAAAAATTAGTACTCGCATTTATTAACAGTTAATAAATTCCATAGAAACTTCTACCTCAGTGTGTAACCTATAATTATTAATTGAAAACTTGCAAAAAATTAGTACACACTAAATCAGTACCATTAACAAATCGTAAATATTTGTCTACTTACAAATAAGTGGCTTTAAGGTAAACTTTTATATGTTACTATTGTCTTGTTTATTTTGCAATACAATCTATTCATAGTAATGCCACAATGGTAACTTACCTATTTCAGCAACTGGTTTAGTTTGTATTTCAGTCTCATGCTCTGCTTCTGTACCACTATCAGGCACAGACTGACCTATTGAGATATAATGACTATATTGATCACTGATAATGTACACACACACACTCACCTAACTGGTCTAATATAGAGGCAGCATTTTCTGTTAGGGCTGGATTTTTTTGGTCTATTAATACATGACATACATCAATAAGATACTGCTCTGGATTATCAGAGGGTAACTGGTGCCCAATGACAGTCACAAGTTTAGCAGCTTTATTAAAATCACTAATTCCCGGTATAAATATTTGATCTTTAGTGGTCTCTGGTATCAGTCCTTTAGCATACAGTGCACTAGCTGTTTTTGAAAAGTCAGTAGAAATACTCCGAGTAAGTGTATGAGAATGAGTCTTCAATACATCCTTTAGATTATCTGCAGTATAGTGTATCAATTGTGTGTTGTATTTAGTGTATGCTTACCTGTTACAACTTCATCAATAGGATCTGTCACTTTGTCTTCAATAGTTCTAGCTAGTTCATTCTCTTTACATTGTTTCAAAGCATTAATGACATCTCTCCATGATGCTCTAGGAATAACTTGTAACCATATCTGATGTAAAGCTAT
>NW_003547640.1:0-12477 GCF_000090795.2 Amphimedon queenslandica | reverse complement strand
CCGATAGTGTTAACATGAGTTTTTGTTATTCCAGGAAGACAGAGAGCAAATAATTCCCAATCATTAAGTGGTTCTAGATATTTTGCAAATAAGTGACTGTTTGGTTTATCATCAATCATAGGACCAGGATTAAGTTCAACATCTCCTGATAAGAGGAGGAGGAGAAATAGAACCAAATAGTAGATCAGGTCAAAGCTACGGCTAATAAATGAAACTAATGACTGGAAGTGAACGTCAATCATCTTGTACTATAGTATGGAGGACAATGAGAGAATTAGGTAGCTTAAGGTGTAGCTATTTCAGTGATCACTTACACCACAATAAAGAAAGAAGGACTTTATAAAAGGAAGAAGAAGAAAACCATACAAGTTAGGAGCAAGCAGCAAGTCAGCTAGAGCAAGGCTACAGTGTGTACCAGTGTATAAAGGATGGGTGTATCAGTGTATGTGTGTGGCATATAGGACCTCATGAAAATAGTTACTGGAACACTGAATATCATAAAATCTCCTTAATATTCTTTTTTATCTGTACACAAAATCATGTGACATTGTGTATTTATTTGCTGAATCTCCCAAGGCATGCATTATGTCTCTGGCCATCTCTTGACATATATAGAGCTTGATATATAGAGAGCTATCTATATAGCACAACTGCAGTATTATTCTTTTACTTTTTTTCAACAAAAGGAAACAAAAAAGGAAAAGAAACAAAAAGTAAGGGAGATTACTATTGTCCAGAGGAGAGTGTATTATACCGAGCTTGTGCACATTCAATAGTTTTACAGCGATCATTACTCTTGCTATACAAAAATAAATTCTACAAATATTTATTTTTGATATGATAGAATAAATATACAATTATTGATATGAAATAAAATGAAACAAAGCACACGATGTGAAAATGTAATAATGATGGATACATCCATAATGTTATTTCTGTGGACACCAAACTAGATCTAGGTTTGGTTCTTTTTTCTCTATACTTTTGCAGTGCTTCCATAGCAGTACTGTAAGGTGTACGACTATCTGTTTCGCATACAAAGTTTCTATCAAATTGATGAAGCTGTGCTGCTATATCCAACCGACCAGTTTTACAGAAGCAAGCAAATGTTTCACAATTGTTACCTGTGAGACTATAATTCCCCCACTCTACTGGATGTTTTAAAAAATGCTGAGCCAACTTAACTGTTTCTGAAGGAGGCATTGCCTTCACTTTATGAACAGCATCAACAACAAAAGACAATAATTTTTTTATTCGACTGCTACCATATGACACCAAGCGAACTTTAGAACCATGGAGAAAGTTATCTAGAGTAGTTGATTTTATGCAAACCGGACGATTATGCCCATGTATTTTATCTATTTGTAGCTGGATTTTTGTAGCCTCTGCTGAATCTTCTGGCAATTCATCACGCTTCTTTGCCAACATTGCAACTTTTGTCATTATTTCATTGCTTTGTCGTCCTTTTTTCTTTTGTAATAACCCTTTTTCATCAGCACTAAAATGAATCACTTCACAATCTCTTTCACCAATATAAATGCCGTGATGATTGTAAATACTTAAAAGTCTATTACAAAAAATATGATCACCAGGTTTGAGGTCTTTCTTATCAATTGCATGAGATATGTATCCAATTCTGCTTGCTGAATCATCTGCCTCTGCCATGATATACTATTAGCTGAGAGAAAAGAAGATTCTGAACCAATTTAAGAATTACACAACTTACTCTGTCTGGATTTTAGAAGAACTGATAAGCTGCTGATAGAAGGAGTGGAATGAACCAAATAAAAAAGTGGTTAGGCATGACTGTGCATATCAGTGATCACTTACACCACAATAAAGAAAGAAGGACTTTATAAAAGGAATTGAAAAGAAAAACCATACAAGTTAGGTACAAGCAGCAAGTCAACTAGAGCAAGGAGAATGGGTGTATCAGTGTATAAAGGATGGATGTATCAGTGTATGTGTGTGGTATATAGGACCTCATGAAAATAGTTACTGGAACACACTAATAACAATGAATATCATAAAATCTCCTTAATATTCTATTTAATCTGTACACGTCATGTGAGATTATGTATTCATGCACTGACATATTACTACTATACCACTGTGCTAGCCTGGACTATGACATTAGCCAACCCTCAGTAACATTAATATTACTGCAAGATTTAATCTCAACAATTTGAACTATAAAACTCTTCTACTCCTCTCTCTTCCTATTTTCTTTATCTACAAGAGTACAATTCCCATTTATGATCTTCAGGTTTGAGATCCTGTTCCTCTACTGCCAGAGTGGATAAAGTATGCAACTCTGCTTACTCAATCATCTGCTGTAGTTGCTATTACCAACAAAATTGTTCAAATGGGTGGGTCAAGTAATTGCAAATCACACCATAAAATAGTACTGAAATTGATCATAAACACTAACAATAATTAATATAATAAGATCAAAACATAATCATACAATTGATTAACAATGCAGTCTATTACTCTTACAGCTGGATTTTTATAGCAAGAGATGGTAATATAATGAATGCGGATTATATAAAACTACACTACTAAAATATAATGAAATAGTACAATACTTTATTATTTCTTTTTAAGTTTGTCAAACAACTCTATAAGACAATGCTCCAATGCACCATCACGGGCATTCTTACGAGGACCTTTTATTTTCAATCCAGTACGTGTATCTTCACATGTACACATCCACTTCAATTGAAATCCAGAAAATTTTTTCTCTCTTTTCCATTTAATAGTAGTGCCACCTATTGGTATCTATTCTTATGTTAATTATATTGTTTCATGTATCAAACTCACTTCTCCACTTTGAATTTCATTATCACTAGCATGACGTTTTATCAATTCTATAAAAAATAAGAGTAGTATATAGCTACATAATAATATAGTGTATGTCATTTTTACCTTTTATACCTTCTCTATCAATATTGAATGCATCAACTTTAGCTGATGCATCAACTTCCTCTGATACCGCTGCTGCAGCAGGTGGTAGCTCAGGTGTAGGCTCAGTAGGTATAGGTTGACCTAGTAATGTATTGCAATATAATATTGATCACTGATAATGTACACACACACTCACCTAACTGGTGTAATATAGAGGTAGCAATATCTGTTAGTGCACGATGTTTTTGGTTTATTAATACATGACATGTATCAATAAGATACTGCTCTGGATTAAGAGAACCTTCCAACTGTGTTTGAATGACAATCACAAGTTTACTTGATTTCTCATTATTAGTTACTCCTGATACATGCATAGCTTCTTTAGTTAGTTGTGGTATCAAGTCTTTAGCATACAGTGCATCAGTTACATTACAAATATTTGCACTAGAAGCATGAACTAATTGATATGAATGATTCTGTAGTATATCCTTTGGATTACCTGCAGTAGTGTATCAGTTAATGAGTGTTGTATTAAGTGTATTGTTTACCTTTTACTTTGTCTTCAATAGCTCTAGCTAGCTCATTCTCTTTACATTGTTTCAAAGCATTAATGACATTTCTCCATGATGCTGTAGGATTAGCTTGTAACCATCTCTTATGTAATGCCTCCATCCTGAGGTAAGGGCTTCCTTTCCTTTTAATTACATCAACATCAAGTTGTGTTATTCCACCAGGAAGAGAAAGAGCAAATGGTTCCCAATCAACAAGTGGTTCGAGATATCTTGCAAAATAAGGACAAGCTGGTTGATCATCAATCATAGGACCAGGATTGAGTTCAACATCTCCTGATAAGAGGAGGAGCATACGTGGACAAACATAGCTACTACTAGTAAACAAGACTGGCAACTGGAAGTGGACATCAATCATCTTGTACTATAGTATGGAGGACAATGAGAGAATTAGGTAACTTAAGGTGTAGCTATTTCAGTGATCACTTATCCACAATAAAGAAAGAAGGACTTTATAAAAGGAAGAAGAGAAAACAAACAACAAAGGAGCAAGCAGCAAGTCAGCTAGTCTGGCCCCGCCCCTTCCAGCGAAGGGGCGGGGCCAGACTACAAGTCAGCTAGAGCAAGGCTACATGTCCCAGTGTATAAAGGATGGGTGTATCAGTGTATGTGTGTGGTATATAGGACCTCATGAAAATAGTTACTGGAACACACCAATAACAATGAATATCATGAATTTTCCTTAATATTCTATTTTTTCTGTATGCATAGCATCATGTGAATGATGTGGTGAATATAACATCATTTGTATACACAAATGTTTTCAGATAATAATTTTCAAGTTATCAGCATTTTTAGAGGCCGATTTTTGAAAAAATACCCAAGGCTATACCCCATGCTTTTTTCTAAAAAATGGCTCCGAAATCACCCCAAATTTTTATTACATTTTCTGATACATATTGATGTCCTTATGCTGTGTAAAACATTTAAGCTGATTCAGACTTCAATTTTTTGAGTTACGACCATTTTAAAAATTAGCAAATTTTTGGTATAGTACATGTGTGTACATGTACCAATACCTTATACCCCCACATATCACATGACTGTCACATGATAGGAGGGAGGAGAATATTAACTTTTAATATCTGGTTTATTTTATAATTACTGGTATTATCTTGCATACACAATAGTACAGCAGCATTTTTTGTGGGGCCTTTAAAACTCATGGGGGTTAGAAATTGCAGATTTTCTATTTTATCATTGATAACATACCCTAAAGTATAATGCTAATAACTAAAGTGGTTATTTTTAAAATATTAAAATGTGACAATAAAGCAAATTAATAATAAATCATTTTCATGAAAATTATGACCATGGACATTTTGGAGCTACAATATTATAGTCAGCAAAAACTAAATTTTCTAAAAATCAACTCAAGCATACACTGATAAATTATGTAGCAGCAAAAACACAAAACAATGCTAAAAACTAGATGTTAATCACACAAGCTAAATTATTTAAAATCACTAGTTAAATTAATTCAAACTAATTATTGGTATAATGATTGGCGTTTCATTTTGCGATAATTTTCCAATGCTTCTTTATATGTTTCACATGTTAAATTTTCAAAAATTGGTATCCATCTCAGTGGATGAAGTTGTGCTGCAATATCCATGCGACCTGTTTTACAGAAGCAGGCAAATACTTCACTGTTGTTATTCTTGATATGATATTCACCCCACTCTTTTGGATAATTAAGAAAATGCAGAGCCAACTTAACAGTTTCTGATGGAGGCATTGCCTTCTCTATGTGACAGGAGGTACTCCGAAAAAAGGAAGAGAACTTTGTTGCTTTACTGCAATTGTATGAAACCAAATAGAGTCTTAGTGTTTTTCCTTCACAAAATTCATCTATAGTAGCTTTCCTTATTTCCTTCAATTTACTTTCTCCACTGAAATGAATCATATCACAATTAGGCTCACCAATGTAAATACCATGATGAGTGTAAATTGCTGATGTATATACATGTATATGATCACCAGGCTTGAGATCCTCTCTAGCTATTACACAAGATATATACCCAACTCTGTCATTTGAGTCATCTTTTACTATTATCACAAAAGAAGAAACATTAACAATAAATAAAAGGAACTAACAAGAGATACAAAAACATTGCTGCTTTGCTTTTAGTATACAATATATAATTGCATGCTTTTACAGATTTGCAAAAATTAATTTTTACACAATAAATTTATTATGGTACAAGATGCAAATGGCATAATTTCACAAAAATTAAATTTGCAAAATAGATTTCTAGGCAAATTCACAAAATTTACAGAATTTACAGCCTCACTATGTGGTATAATATAAGACACTCACCTAACTCGCTTATCATAGATTTAGTAATATCTTTTAGTGTAGGTTCCTTTTCTAATTCATGACATACATCGATAAAGTATTGCCCTGGATTGGGAGAGAATTTTAGCTTTTGTTCAATGGCATTTGTAAGGCTGGTAGCTTTAACATCATCTTTAAGCATTTCCTGCTTAGTATCATTTGGTATTAGTCCTTTAGCATACAGTGAACGTGTTATATTTCTAATTCTGTCAATAGAAATACTTTCAACAATTTGACTGGAATGAGTCCTTAATATATCCTTTGGATTACCTGCAGTAGTGTATCAGTTAATGAGTGTTGTATTAAGTGTATGTTTACCTGTTATTATAGGACCAGGATTAGTAATCATATGCACTGCTCTAATAGAATTTGGATCTATTACATATAGTTTAATAGTTTTATATAAGTCCTTTTCACATTCCCTCAAAGCAGTAATGACTTCTCTCCATGATGCATGTGGATAAACTTCTAACCATTTCTCATGTAAAGCCTTCATTCTGAGGTAAGAGCTTCCTTCAGTTTTAATTTCATCTATATCTTGTTGTATTATTCCAGGAAGACAAAAAGCAAATGGCTCCCAATCATCAAGAGGTTCGAGATGTGTTATAAATGAGTCCATATCAGGTCGATCATCAGCATGAAATAATTTAACAGAATGACTCAGTAATGTATCCTTTAAACTGTGTACAATGTCCTCATGCCCTCTTTCACAAGCTAACATTAGTGCTGTCTTGCCTTCTTCATTAGTATGATCAATATTTACAGTTTCTAGTTGAAGAAGAAACTTTACTGCTTCATTATTACCAGCTGTGACTGCCTCAAGGAGAGCTAGTTCAAAGGTGAAGTTCATATTCTGATCTTCTTGAAGGACAGGATGATCATTAATGTATAAACTAAATATACCAATGAGATGCATAAACTGTAACTTTTCTCCAGTATATTCTATTAGACTATCAGCTGTAATGTCAAGAATATGTAACTTGATGACAACAGATCCTTCCTCAATAGTGATGCATTTCATTATTGACTGTCTAAGTCTTTTTGGTAGTAATCTTTCAATGAGAATGTATAACCCGTTAATTTTAACATCATTCCAAGGATTTTGAAGCTCAATACAAATCAATGGCATATCCTCCAAATGTTGTCTATAAGGTCCATACACTTTACGTAGCTTTTGCTTGAGTTCAGTAATTGGCTCTGATGAATGAAATGCATTAGCATTTAATGAATAAGTCTTCAGTTCATCAAGTAGATCTTTTTCATCACTTATAAACTCATTACACATAGCAACTATCAGACTACAGTCAATGAAGTCATAATAATGATAGATCTTCTTAAAAATATCATCTAAATCACTACCTACTGTACCATGGGCCCAGTGAAGCTGATTTTCAACCCAATCAGATATTTTAGTTGACAGTTCGATAGTAGTTACTTTATCATTGTTTGCTACTTTTTTACGAAAAGCTGACTTAATTTCTGTCATGATGTGAGAGAATTTTGCTTGTAATTCATCCAAAGAATCTTGAACTGCTTGATCTTCATTTGGAAAGAGTATAATTTCAACATCACCTAAAAGCAAACAAGATGTATATTATATAATGTACTTATTATTTTACTTAAGTATTACCATCAGAATTTGGTGTTTTTGGTGATATTGTACAAAGAGCATCCCTCTCTATAGCATTTTTAATATCTTGAGCTAGTTTATTCTGACTTCTACTAGTCAGTGCATCAATGACATTTCTCCATGTTGCTTTAGGATTGACTGACAACCATTTTGAGTATAGTGCTAATTTTCTGTCTTCAATTTTTATGTGTTCTTGTTCAATTTTTAAAATTTCATGCTCTTCCATTCCAACTAAATATAACCCAAATAGTTTCCACTCAACAAGTGGTTCAAGCCATTTAATTAATAGTGAAATATCAGGTTGATCATCAATCATAGGACCAGGATTGAGTTCAACATCTCCTGATAAGAGGAGGAGGAGAAGTAAAACCAAATAGTAGATTAGGTCAGAGCTACTGCCAATAGTAGCTATAAACAAGACTAATGACTGGAGGCAGTGGATCATAACAGTAACAGTAATTATACCTATAGTAAATACACTGTAAGATAATATTATATACTGTTAGTTTGTTTACCAGTTGGAGGAATAAAATTGAGCTTCATATATCTCAATAAAGATAAAAGAAGAGAAACAATAAGAGACAGAGCTGCTGGCAGTTTAGATGTCTTCTCTCCTGATGTAGTACTGCCTGACTTGCTGTCTACTGCAGCTTTGAATGAGTAAGAGTGGCGGCCATTAGCTGGTCTACTGGAGGCAGCTTGACAGTAGTTCCACAGTCCAATACTTGCTCTCCATTGAGAGACATCAATCATCTTGTACTATAGTATGGAGGACAATGAGAGAATTAGGTAACTGAAGGAACATTAAGCACAGACTTAGTATTGTAATAAAGTTTGAAAGAAGCAAGTCTTTGCAGCAAACCACAGTAAGTAAAAAAGATAGGTGCACTACCAAAAATGGGTGTATAGTATAAGATGGGTGTACCAGTGTATATAAAGGATGGGTGTATCAGTGTATGTGTGTGGTATATAGGACCTCATGAAAATAGTTACTGGAACACACCAATAACACTGAATATCATAAGTCTTCTTAATATTCTATTTTATCTGTACACAACATCATGTGACATTATGTATTTGCATACTCTCATGAGTTTGTGACGTGTTACAACCTTTTCCTGTTCTTGTTGCCTACTTTTAACACCATCACTGCGGAGTAATAAATGCCAACAATTTGAACTACAGAACTTATTTACTTCTCTCTCTTTCTACTCTATTTATCTACAAGAGTACAATCTCTCTGCCTCGGAGAATACTATGCTCTGAGCTCGCGGGAAAGTTCCCGGCAAGTATGAAAAGGCGTGGTTACTAATTAACTTCGCGGGGTTTCGCGGGAAAATGATTTTAACATGGCGTCCACACGGGTGTAGATTGAGACTTTTGTTTCCATTCATTCGCTTCTCCCAGTCAACCCTCCCTCCTCCTCCCCCTCTCACTGTAGACACAGCTGCATCAAATTATGAAGAAGGAAAAGGCTATGAAGAGAAAGTTGTAAGAAAAAAGAAAATAAAAGAAGAGAGAGTCAGCCTTCCTCCTGTGCCCCTCCCACCTCTCCTTGGGGAAGCACTGAGGACTGTATTATCAAGTAATTGAATACATGATATGATGACTGAATGTTAATGATATGTAATAACGTAATTTTTTAAAGGGAGCTTCTCTAATGATAGTTTACTATCAATTATGATATACTATATGGCTAGAAAATTTCGAGGGCATAAATTTTCGTGTTTTAGTTGAAAAGCTCTTAATTCTTTAATTCCGAGGGAGTTAAATTTCACGTTTTTGCACGTGCACTTTCATTAAGTCATTGATTTTCACATGCTGCGCATGCGCAGTGAGCATTTCCATGGTATTAATTTTCGTGGTTAAGAAGTTACCCACGAAATCCGCGAAATTAAATACCCCATGGAATTTTCTAGCCATACGGTATTACATTAATTGTTATAATTAATGAAAATAATAATCATAATTTAATTTTCTTATAATATATTTTCCGATTATAATTTCAGAGGTAAATATACATGTACTTGAAATATGTACATGTATATATGTACATCACTTTTTAAAATTTATTTATTATTATTATTATTATTATTATTATTATTATTATTATTATTATTATTATTATTATTATTAGATTATCCTCCTAAGTCGTTAATAGCAGCTGGTAACCTAATCTCAGAGTACATCTTCAGAGATACTACTGTGACTCCGCCCATTAAATATGGCCGTCGTATTTCCATTGGTTACGCTGCCAGTAGAACACAACCAGTTTACGGATCAACGTACCGTGTACTTCATGAGGTATCGTCATGTGACTCTCATGTGATCATTAATAACATGTACATGTATATATACGTGTAGTTGTCTAATATTGACAAAGGATTTAAACCAGAGACTATGCTTGATTATGGATCAGGACTAGGAACAGCAGTATGGTAAGAAATAGGGAGGAAGGGAGACAGGGAGGGAGAGAGAGAGAGAGAGAGAGAGGGAGGGAGGAGACAGGGAGGGAGGGAATGTACGTGTTCATGTACTAAAATCTCTCTTAATAACTGGTACTACATGTACATGTACATTTTATGGTTTTCACTCTTAGTAGATATTGCTGGTATTAACAATTGTCACTATAAATAGTAAATTATTATTCTTTACAATTATAAAAATAGTTACATCATTATGTACAGTACATCTATTAGTAATTGAAATTTTATTCCAATAGCACAGTTAGTACCTCTAATGTAGCTTCATCCATTGTATATGTACATGTACATGTATATATACTTTTATTATTTTCATTATCTCATTGTATCTATACAGGGCAGTACACTCAATATGGGGGAAGAGTGTGTATGAGTATCAGACTATTGATACTTCTTCTGATATGGGAGACCTAGCAAGATCATTAAGAAATGGTACTATACACCACCTCTTACATACTGTTACTATAATATATACTGCTATACTATAGTAACATTATACTGTTACCATAGTACACTCATTTATCCTGTTATACTATACAGGGACTTTTGGAACAACTTTAAAAATTCGTAAAAAATCAAATTTTGATTGGAATCAGCTCAAACTTTCTATGTAACATAAGAACATGTATATTTATCAGGAAAAATTATAAAAATTGAGAATTCTAACTTTTTCATTTTTGACAAAATTTGGCCCGTGACCCTGTGCTATAGTACAGGGACTTTGGCCTGATTTTGGAGCAACTTAAAAATTCATAAAAAATCCAATTTTGATTGGAATCAGCTCAAGCTTTTCTACACAACATAAGTACATGTATATGTATCAGAAAATATAATAAAAATGGAGAATTTAATTTTGGCGAATTTTGGCCTTTGACCATGTACTATATAGTACAGGGACTTTGGTCTGATTTTGGAGCAACTTTAAAAATCCAATTTTGGTCAGAATCAGCTCACACTTTCTACACAGCCTAAGTACATGTATATGTACATAAGGAAAAATATAGAAATAGTGAATTCTTCACTAGCCATTTTTGACAAAATACCCTGTAATTTATACCTTGTTAGTTGTTACTATGTACATGTATATACATGTAGTACAGGGTCTTTGATGCAATATGTCAAATTTTGTAGAAAACAATTATTAATAATGTGAACCATACTGAACTGACCAATTAGATTAAAGGAAAAATAACTAATAAATCTAATTTTGAAAAAGGACTTAATAAAAATAGTCTAACAATAATAAAAAATAATATTGAAATAAAGACTACCTACCAAAAACAAAAGGATGACAGCTAATCTGACAATACTAAAGAAAAATGATAAACTCATAACTGCTAATGAGTTAGTTCTCTGGTGGGTTAGGATACCACTTCTTATATGGTCTTTCATTACCAAGAGGACGCAAAATAACATTGATGTCTTTTTTCCAACCAATACGAAATATCACGACCATATTATGTGACTCCGCCAACCCATTATTGTCTCCGTACAATACACTAGTCACATATATTGGCTTTTTAGTAGTGAATTTTGAAGGCAGGTATCGAACAGGACTATTATCAAAATGATTAAAGCAAGTGTAAAGATGTCCGGCTTTAGTATTATCAGGTAGTAATTTAGTATCATAGTATTGAAATATTTCACATCTTGGATGCCCGTACATGTATCCACTGCTTGAGAAGACGTACTTTGCTTGAATAGCATTTAAGAACTGTTTCTGATTAGCTTTAAGAGCACCATGATGACTGAGCTTGTAAATATGAGAACGAAGATCAGATCCTGCATGGTCTAGAAAATTTTCCATATCTTTCTTAGTTAGTAGTTCAAAGTCGCCAGTGATTAGCGTAGAGGTTTGGCCGTGGGTTATCTTAAGAATCAGGGAGTCACCATTATGAGCTTTATGATCAAGACACCATTTATAAGCAGATGCGACAACAGAAAGCTTGACAGCATTAGCAGCATAGATATTAGGCTGATAATTTGGACAGAGGTTGAGGGCTGGATGGTCCAACACATCTGAGCCTATGTGGAATTTGTTCTCTCCATGACAACTTTTAATATTGTGACAGTAAGGTATCCTTTTAGGATTAGCATATTTACTGTGAATGTAACAACCATACTTATTCCAACTGCAAGGATGATATACAGGGAATTGCTTCCACATTACTTTCCCGTAATAGTCCAATATATCATCTATATAGCTCAAGTGGTCAGTATCAGCATGAGTGAGGAATACGTAATTAAGTTTGGTTCCTTTAAGGTATTTCACAATGCCTTGCCCATCAATACCTACATCGCTTGTGCTGGAACCAGCATCAATGATACTGACCACTCCTTTATCAGGATCACCATTACCTTTAGGACACTGTATCACAGTGCAGTCTCCCTGACCAACTGGTAGTGCGTATATATGCAACTTATCATCAGCATTAGGTATAGACACTGCTGCTTTGAGCAACAAGGAAAGAACGATTATAGTATTCATCTTCATATCAGAGAGAGAGGGGATCACTGCAGTAATGACTGGTTGATATCCTTTCCTTTATA
>NW_003547639.1:14206-15479 GCF_000090795.2 Amphimedon queenslandica | reverse complement strand
TTAGCATAATCAGACTGTCCCTTCAGATTAGGATTGACTGTCAGTACATTTTGAAATATGTCCAGGAAGAATTGGAAGGAATACTGGTACAAGAAATGAACCTAAGAATAAAAGAAGGAAAAATAGAAATAGGAATGAGCAATTACACTATAAAAACAACTAATTTAAGATAATAATACATTAATTCTTTCTGGCATTTTGCAATCAAAATTTTCAATAGTGAAATGTTTAGTAATACATGCGTGGACAAATTTGCTGATTAAAAGCTGGCCTAATGTACTTTTCAAGCAAAACCATCAAAATAAAGTATCGCTAAATCACACGACAGTCACATGATTTCAATTACCTGATTGAGTGACTCCAGAGTGAAGTACATGGCAGAGCAGGAGGTGGAGAGAGGCAGGTATTGCTGGGAGACTCTGTCAACTTCAGCCATTACAGTATCAGTCTCCTCCATCTTCCTCTGAACTTCTGCAGCCCCTTCCTTAAGAGTCTCAAGCTCAGTAATGATTCTAAAAATAGACACAACAAAGATTACATCATGTAATAATTGTTACTATATTTAGAAGTGTTATTACTATTATTAGTGATGATTCTAAAAATAAACACATTAATGATTACATCATGTAATAGCTGTTACTATATTTAGATGTGTTGTTACTATTATTAGAATTGGGGGTACCTGCTGTTGTCTAGGATACGACCCTTGACCTCGTTCAATGCAGTGAGGAGACTCTTCTCAAGGTGACACAAACGAAGGAGGAACTCACCTAATGAATAATTAATGAATTAAATTAGTAATAAAAGATAATTAATGTATCTTTAACTATTAAAATACATTGTACTTTGATTACCTTTTTCTCAACAGTCGATAAATCATTCTTAATAACAATAGCATCAGATATAACTATTGCATATTCTTCTTTATATCTAAGTAAAGAAATAAAATTAAAAATATAAGTTTCACTTTTAATGTATTTTGTTTTGTTCTTTACTTTGCTATAGAGGCTTCAAGTTCTGCTATTATTTTTTTTATTTCTTCTCCTTTTTGACAAGTGTCCTCAGCTTTGGTTTCCAAATCCTTCAATTCTTTACGTAACGGATCAAGTCTCTTCATCATATCAGCATAACTCAACTATAGGAGAGAGAGAAGAGGATACAAAACATAAAAAATTAAAAAAACAAGATTGAGTAGGATTCCGAACGACCAACGAAAATACGAAATGAAAATCCTACTCTTGTGACACAAATTCTACTCTACATTGTACTTTAA
>NW_003547639.1:8820-13068 GCF_000090795.2 Amphimedon queenslandica | reverse complement strand
ATTCGTATTTTCGTTGGTCGTTCGGAATCCTACTCAATCTTGTTTTTTTTAATTTTTTATGTTCTTGTTTGTGTTGATTTTTTAAATAATATTTATAATATTTTTTCAGTTACAATTGTGATACTTTTTGATTTTACACAAACAATAAGTTTCTTTATTATTGTTGTCATTGTTATGATTTTACAGCATATATGAGGGACAGCACTGATTGAATTGAATAGATATGGTGAAGGAATATCTACTATACTAATGACAAATGAAATGAATACTATAGTCTTGATGTGAATCCTTGTTCAAGAAGCTCTATCTTTCCAGCAATCCTGTAGCTATTCCTGCAGGTTCTTCCTGTTGTCAAGTTCATATTATCATTAGTATTATGAATATTAATTAATTGTTTTGTGTTTTTGAAATAAAATAATTCAATACACACTTGATAAATGCAAGATTAATACCTTCTCTTAGCTGGAAGCCTCCACTAAGTATTGCAATTTGATTCCAAGCATAGCTAGCCTAGCTTAGTCAGGCGGGGCCTGCCTCTCGCGGAAAAACGGAGAGTCAGGTTCAGTACGGTAGCTAGTTTTGTGTCAAGCGCAGGATTTCTGCGCTAGCAGGAAATGAGTCACAATGACCCAAATAATACCCACACAAGACATGAATAACATTATCATAAATTATTTTAAAATGGATGTAAAGGAAATGGTGTTTAGAAAGCTGAACTATGTCTTAAAGGAGGAGCAGTTGGCAGCTATCAAGGCTTTCCTCGAAGGAAGAGATGTTTTCATAGTGCTACCCACTGGCTATGGAAAGTCTTTGTGTTATATGTCTCTTCCAAGTCTTATTGACCATTCAGTAATTTATCACATCTCTGCACCTTTCTGCTGCTGGATCACATCTGTTTAATAACATTAACATAACATTAACAATTAACAATTAACATAACATTAATAATAGCCTAAACATACAATGACGGTCATGTTTACACGCGTATGGGCGGTGCTCATTTTCAGCCAGATCTATATGCATGCTGTCAGCTCCACCCGTGACACAAAACTAGCTACCATACTGAACCTGACTCTCCGTTTTTCCGCGAGAGGCAGGCTCCGCCTGACTAAGCCTAGCTAGGTAAAAAAATACTTGCTGTTCCCAGTTCTGAGATCTGAGCATGCGCGACCACGCCCAAAATTTTTGGAGCACATGCTTTTTTAATTAACAAAATGGCGGCATGAGGTAAGCTGGTGCGATCCAACAGTCACAGTATCACTTCTTCCTTTCTTGAAGAATGATTCTAGGGGACAAGGACCTGTGCATACCCTGTTGGAGTAGAATGGTATAAGAATTAGCCTTCTATCACCAGGTAAGATTCATATATCCAGAGGCGTATCCAGAAATGGGAAAAGGGGGGTGCCGAGGGCGCGCGAAACGCGCTGCAATTTCGGCCACACACCTTTTGTGGCAGTAAAATGGCGTTTTTCTTCATTTTCGTGAATTACGGGTGGGGTCAAAATTATTTCAAGCATCTAGTACTTCTGACAACTTCTGATTGCTCCTGAAAGCACTGGAAACTGCTGAAATAATGATCAGGGGGCTAGATAACTTTGTTAAGAGGCTTGGTAGTGATGCAAAAATCCAGGATTTGATCAATTTTTTTCTGAGCCCAGCCATGAGGGGGGTGCTCAAGCCCCCCTCAGCCCCTGCTGGATACGCCCCTGATATCGACCGACAACTGGATTGACAGGAGATCATGACAAAACGGCCGGTTTGCAGATTTTTGATTTTTCTCCCAGAAAAGGTTTAGAGCCACGCTAGTGGTACCATTGGAGTCCTCTGGTCAAGATAAGGTCCTCTAAGAAGTCTGGTAAGCATAGGAGCTCGTTTTCCCAGTATAGCAAGGCTGCAAAAGTCGTGGCAGCCATTTTGTTTGGGGATGAATCCTACTTAGTAACGCTACCGCGTTACTAATATTATCAATACAATAAGGTACACAATTATTACAAAGAAATAAAATGAATAAAAATGCCTCAAGTTCACTTTTAATTGTGTGCATTAATTTAGCATTTTAGATCCATTTGGGTGTTTGGCTATATTTGAGGCTTTTAATGACTTTTTGAGCCAACTTTAAAAATTCATTAAAAATCCAAATTTAATCGGAATCAACTCAAACTTTACACATAACATAAGAACAAGCATATGTATCAGTAAATATTACAAAAAATGAGAATTCTCTACTTTTTAATTTTGGCAAAATTTAGCTTTCTACACAACATAAGAACATGTACATGTACATATGTGCATCAGAAAATGTTATAAAAATTGACAGTTCTCTAATTGACATTTTTGGTAAAATTTGGCTGACGCCCCTGTACTATAGTACAGGGACTTTGACCCAATTTTTGAGCAACTTTAAAAATTCATAAAAAAATCCAAATTTAATTGGAATTAGTTCAAACTTTCTACACAACACAAGAACATGTATATGCATCACTAAATTCCATATACAGAAGTACTGTAGAAATCAGAGAATTGTGGTAAATAAATATCACAGTATGTTATATCAGTCACTGAATTCTCATTATTTTACTAATGATGTAATGTACATGTATACAATGTACGTAACATCTAGTAGATCTACATGTACATGTAACCTGTTCCTTTATCCCTTACATGTATTGGTTTCTTTCTCTCCTATTCCTGAAAGAGCTCAGCCGTCCTCTCTTCAACAAGTTTATCTTCAGCAACAATCTTCATTTGTAGACTACCAGTCTAGAGGAAGAGAGAGAGAGAGATTAATGAAGACCACTGGCGGATCCAGAAAAATTAAAAGGGGGGTTCCATTTCACTTAAGTAGGTGTGGCTCATTAATTTTAATTAAAAAATTGGGTGTGGCTCATCAATTTTAATTAATAAAATGGAGGAAAAGTGCTGCAAACTGACTGCAAAGAATCCAAAGATGCTGCAAAAAGACGACTTCTTCTGCCAAAGGGGGGTTCCATGGAACCCACCTAGATCCGCCACTGAAGACCATCATGTGTTCATCATTGGAACAGGCCACACCTACAACCACACCCACTAATTACCTTGCTGACCCTCTTTGACTGCTGGATCCACTTTGGACAAATCGTCGAGTACAATGTCCTTCTTTTGAGCAATATCATGAGTTTATCATGTTATACAGAGGTGTCCTTTACATGTGTATGTGAAGGTTAATTTATACAGTAAGGAATGTAATTAGTACACACTACATGTAGGTGCTGTCCATTGAATGGAAGTGTACATCAGCAGTATATTTATTATGAACCTAGGAAAAGAAAGAAAATCACTAGATAAAACAATTCTTTGTTTTTCCTCTCTCTCCCCCCCTTTCTCTCTCTCCCTCTCCATTATTACTTTTATTTCAAACACTGATAGTCCGTTGATCCAAGCCACAAACCTAGACAGTGTAGTCTTTCCAGCTCCACTGACACCAATAAGCAACAAATGACTCTAAAAGAGGCGGAGTCAATAAGAGGTGTGGTTAATAATAGACCACACCTACCTGTTGCTATTTGAAGATCCTGTCAATATAAAGGACATGATCAAGGACTTCATTAAAGAGAACAAGAGGAACGTCTAGCTCTTCCTCATAGAAAACCTCATCGAAACCTTCCTCACCAAAAACCTTCCTCATAGAAACCTTGTCGATCCAAATATCAAAGATAGCGTTGATCTTGTTCAGTTTTTCATCTCAAGCTGGAGCCTCATCTTTAAATACTTGTTAACAAGACATGGGATTGGGTAAAAGGAGAAATTAAAAGTGAACTTTTTCTACAAAGTTATTCATTTTCTCTCCTTGTTTATAATTCACATGGAAATTCTCTCCTTTCTCTGTCTATTCAACTATGCTAATTATTGCTCTCATTCCTTAACTAATGTAGCATTATATGGACATATGAACTTTAATACATGTAGTTCATCATCTCACAACTAATCTACATGTACATACATGTCTTTCTTTTCTCTTTCTTACTCTTCTTCTTCTCGCCCCTCCCTCCCTCCCTCCCTCTCTCTCTCTCCCTCCCTTACTTTAAAGAATGGTGATAGTTTCATTGTAGTCACTGAGTTGATGTGCTCCTTCACTTTAGTAAAGAGGTCATCCCATCCTTTTATCAGTTTCCACTTGTTCTGATAGTTAATCAAATCCAATTCGTACATCAACCACTGCTCTCGAACCTACACAAAATTAGTAAATCCCAATAAATTTCAGTATATTAT
>NW_003547639.1:0-6415 GCF_000090795.2 Amphimedon queenslandica | reverse complement strand
TAGAGCAAAGATCAGGAGGGAATTCAACAGAAGGATCCCTCGTTGAAAGGAAAATGGTGAAAGAAGGTGACAAGTCATTCTCCTGATCTCCAAGAGTTATAAGAACTCGTCCTCCAGTCTTCTTTACTTCTCTAGTGAGCACAGGGTTCAGGATTGGGTCATAGCTCTCAACGTCCTAGAGGGATTGAGTATGAAATAATGAGAGTGTTTCCTGACAGGGTTCTTAGCTCTAAAAAAATCCGAAAATATTCCCACACTTTTAGAAAAATTTCAGAAAAAGTTCCAAAAATAAAAATAAAATAATTCAAAAATATTTCCATGATCTCATAAAAAATCAGAAAAAAACTCGAAAAATAAAACAAAAATAATCCAAAAATATTATAACACTCATAATAAAAAATTTCAAAAAATTACAAAAATTAAATAAAAAAATATAAAAATATTCTTAGGCTGCTGGAAAAAAATCAAAAAATTCGAAAAATAATATAAAAAAAATCCGAAAATATTTCCACACTCATGACTAAAAAATCTGAAAAAATTCCATAAATTAAATTTAAGAAGCTAAAAATAATTTTTATTCCCATGCTCTCTAAAAAAATCAGAAAAAATTTCAAAAAATAATTCGAAAATATTCCCACGCTGCCAAAAAAATCAGAAAAAATTCGAAAAATATAATAAAACTATTCTGAAAATATTTCCATGCATGGAGAAAAAATCAGAAAAAATTCCAAAAATAAAATAAAAAGAATCCAAAAATATTCCCACGCTCTCGGAAAAAATAAGAAAAAATTAACTCAAACTTTATACACAACATAAGGACAAGTATATGTATCAGAAAATATTACAAAAACTGAGAATTCTCTACTTGAAATTTTTGGCAAAATTTGGTTGACACCCCTGTACTATAGTACAGGGACTTTGACCTGATTTTGGAGCAACTTAAAAATTCATATAAAATCCAAATTTGATCAGAATCAGCTCAAACTTTCTACACAACATAAGAACTTTTATATGCATCAGAAAATGTTATAAAAATCGAGAATTCTCTACTTGACATTTTGGCAAAATTTGGCCGGGGGACTTTGACCTGATTTTTAAGCAAATTTAAAAATTCATAAAAAAACCAATTTTGATCGGAATCAGCTTAAACATGCTACACAACATAAGTACAATGTACATGTATATGCATCAGAAAATATTATAAAAACTAAGATTTCTCTCTTTTTCAAATTTGGCAAAATTTGGCCAACACTCCTGTACTAGTACAGCCTTGTGTAGCCAGACCCCACTTCTTTTCTATTACTTAAACGGTTAAAGTGCATGTATACATGCATCAGGAAAGGTATGCTGGTATTAAAAAAGAAAATTCATAAATTTACCTTTTTTCTGGTCTTGGTCACTCAGTGTTCTTTCTTTATTAAATTTCTTTACTAAGCCACGCCCAAAGTTCATTCCCACGCAGTCCACGTGATACCACGTGTGTAAAATGGTGTCTAACTGATTGTGTAAAGAAAACTTTTATACCCCAACTAGTCATGATTATGACATTACTGTCCCTATTGTGTTTTGGGGCCATCATCCTCCAGTATACGATATTACCTGTATGACCAGGTACAGAGCTTTGGATTTTGATACTGACTATTATACTGTGTATTTAATAGGACAGAGGAGGATAAAGGAGGAGCTACTGCCTACTGGTACTGAAACGGGGCAGATTTGTATCTTGAACTTATATGGGAAGAGAATCAACGGAGAATTTGTGGTTATTACTATCACTTAAAAGCCGTAATGTATCATTTTATTTCTTATTAATTCACATCTTTTTCTAGTTATGGAGAATTTGTGGTTAGACCAATTATCACTATCACTTAAGAGCCTTTATGTATCATTTTAATTAATGCGCACCACAATTTCCAATTAATATCCATCTTTTTCTAGTTATGTTCGAGACTATTATTACTAGGAATGCAGTCTGGAGACAGGGACAGGATTGTCAGTCTTAGTAAAAATGGGTGCATTGATGTGGTGGGGGTGTGGCTAGTTATTAATGTTATATTGATAGTTGCATAGCATTGTGGGATGGTAAAGATTGGACGTATCTTAAGACTGTTAATAATCTTGGAAATGGAATGCATTATGGAATAAAGGTAGTGATAATATTAATGGAGCATTATGTAAATCAGGGTTTCCCACATTAAATTGTGCTTAGTGAGCTAAATAGCATAAACACTATGAATTAGCTTTAAAAATTTATTTTAAAAAAATCCATTGGAGTCAGCTCAAACTTTCTACACAACATACATGTAAGTGCATGTATGTGTATCAGAAAAGTTATAAAATAGAGAATTCTCTCCATTTTAATTTTAACAAAATTTGGCTTGAGACCATGTTATAGTACAGTGACTTTGACCTTGTTATGAGCAACATACTCATGTCAATTTTTATCACAATCAACTTAAACTTCCCCCTCTCTCTCTCTCTTCCTTTCCCTTTCTATTATTTTAGTCAATAGCGCGTCCTGCTATTAAAGAAACCTTGATTGGAGTTTGGGGACAATATCACAATATATTTATACTCGATCCTAATACACTGGAGGTATTATTATTAACTATTGTTATTGTTTTCATTTTACTATTATTAAGAGTAGATAATAAGGATTTACAGATTATTATTTATTTGTTTATTTTTGTGTTTGCAGTTCATTTGTGCTTTGAAATCCTCTCACAATTCAAACTGGATATCACAACTTAGGGAAGGTAATACGGAAGGTAATGTACATGTACCGTAAATCCTTAAATAGAAGCCGCATTCGAACGAGACACCTACGGTGCATGGCCTCGCCCCTATAACTGCAATGGTGCATGCCCGCACTTCAATGACTGTTTGATTATCAGCATGAAGAGAGTCTGCTCAACACTAGCTTCCTACAGTTGCACTTCCTCTTGAATACCTGTAGAAGTAGCAGCACTGCAGCACATACATGCAAGCAGCTCCAGCCCCTCCCATGCATGTAGATTGAAAGGTGTGGCATTCCATGACTGGAATGAGTGGCAGCAAGAAGACCATGTGAGAAAGAAGCTTCACTTTTTCTTTACTAATCAGCAATATATGATAAACTTGCTGACAAAAAAGTTGCTGCCTTTGTATATTTGAGATAGTATAGGTACTTTAGTACCTATAACCCAGCAAGTTGTTGCTCTAGCGCTGCACAAACGAGTGACCTCAACAATTTCAAGTAAGTATAACTCTTCATCAAGTAAGATTTAGAAAAATCTGTTCATAATTTTTGAAGGCCATGTTCTAATCTACTGAAAAATGCTACCAGCTATCTCTAAAGTGCCAACACAACAGAACTTGGCCCAACTACTCGATTTTCTTACTTTGAAGCTTCTGTACCTAGCACTTGTATTTGAGCAACACAAAACAGTTAAGAAAGACTTTTCCACGTCAAAAAGAAAGATCTAGGAGCTTAGAACACGCTGTGCTAAAGTTATTGTTTATTAAAAACAAATTTCAGTTGTACAGAATGAATGAATGAATGACAGACACACACAACAACTACCTATACCTCGCGTAGGCGAGGCCAATAAGCGCTGGGGTAGCAATAGAATTAAACTATAAATACGCAACAATAGCCTAATAGTGACTCAGTAGTCTACTGGATAATGCTTGAAGTTCCAGAAGTCAAAAGCATGAGGTTACGGGTTATATATTTTTTGGAGATCCAAATACCATTTTAGCAAATAGATGCCCGGGCTTTTATTTAAGGAAATACGGTACATATAAATCAGACCTGTACTGATCAATTTTACAATTCTAACTGTAATTAAAGGCTCAATTAGGATTACATAATAATTGTAATTGAGGCTTAAGTCTGAACTGAATGTAATTGAAATTTTTATCAAAATTGGCTTGTCATAATGTACTAACTACCAACTCAATACAGACATTGGTAAATTTACCTGCTGCATTTAATAATATATTTTATATAGTTATACTTTCTTGTTATATATTATCATTAGCTGCAGGTGTGGGGTCTGTCATTGGTAAGCTTCATTGAGAGGAAGGTTCTGCTGCTCCTGATTTCAAGTCTCATTTCACTGGCTCTCTCTCTGACTCATGGCAGTCCCCAGCCACTTCTTGTTCCCTTATTGACTCAGTTGTCAGTTACCATATACTGGGATATTTTCGCGTCGCTAAATTTTCGCGAATTTTGCATTTGTAAGATTTCACTAAATAATATTTTGGCGAATAGCTTGTAAACTCCACCACGTGGCAATGTAAATTCAGAATTTCACGATTTTTATTTTCGCGACAGAGCAAGAAAACACGAAATCCGCGAAAATTTGGCTACTCGAAAATTTCCCAGTATACGGTATCATATTCCTGGGAATTCCCAACCATTGCAATCATTACATGCTCAATGGGACATGGCCACAAATTGCCAAATTGAAACCTGCCAATCAGCAAAATTCACCAAATTACTCCCTCCAATATTACCAGCCTTACATGTACATGTACAATGTGTTGTACCCTCTTTTTCAACCCTCCATCTCTCTCATTCTTTCTATTATATGATCTTTCTTTCTATTTTTATTTTAATGCTTTAAATATATATGTTAATTCTTTATGTTTTCTCTCCCTCTGTTTCTGTTTCCATCTCCCTCCCTCTCTCTCTCTCTCTTTCCATTAGTATCCCAGTATCAGTGCTGGTCCTTCTTCCAATGTTACTGTTTCGGTTGATCTGTGGATTGTCCAATGGTGGTATTATAGTTCTATCAGGAACTCAAGCAGCTACCAAACTCTTACTAGCCAAGAGAAAGTTCTCAAGAGGTACTCTGCATACAATTGTACAATAATTGTATACATGTCCATGTATGTACATGCATTCATACATGTACATGTACATTGTAATTACATGCAATATGAATAAGATATTTTTCTATAGAAATAGTAATACCAAGTGTTTATCATTCCTGTAGTCTACTTATGTACAGTTGTACATGTACATACCGTAAATGTTCAAATAAAGGCCGGGCTTGAATAAACGCCTGGCATAGGCAGCTACAGAATCTTGAATTAACCAGGGCTCATTAATTATTCATAAGATTTGGGGGTGTGGTCAATTAATAAAATGACTAATAAGTCATTATGATAGTTCACAAAAGCTAGTTACCACACTAAAACAACTGTAAAATGGAGCTGATCATAAGTATAAACAGTTGTGGTTATAAAAAATGAATTTTAGTGATGATCTCACTCCTAATAATAACAAGACACACCTTTTGGGTGTGGTTTTGGTTGAAAACTACCAGGGCAAAGCCCTGGCTTGCCCGGGCCTATAGCCGCCTATGACGCCTGGTACTAAGAATCTTCAAGTATAGATACGCATATTTGACTTAATATAAGTACCACAATCTTTAGAGTGTCCCAAATGGCCTAACTCGTTAGGCTGAGTGCAATGAACCTGGAGGTCCGGGTTCGAATCTCATTTTTACTTTTTCTTTTTTATTTTACGCAATTTTTTTGTCCTGGAAAGAAATAAACGCCCGGGCTTTTATATGAACATTTACGGTATACATATCACCTCTGTCTTCTCTCTCTCTGTCCTCTATAGCATGGTCTCAGTATTATTTCTTAAGAGGTCACAAGAGAAGAGTCCCCTCCTGTTGTATCTTGTGACTGTAGCACTGCTTATGATAGCAATCACTTGTTATCTGGTGGTCCTGATTTCTCTGTTAGATTGTGGGACCTCTTCAAAGGAATATTGTTCCACACTATTGCAGTTCATGGTGGGTGGTCAGTAGCATTGTAACATGTCCTCCTCATATTAATGTAAGCTTTGCTCTCCCCCTCACTCTTTCTCTCTCACACCAAAGCATTCAATTGCTAATACATGTACATGTACATGTATTTGTAGTACATGTAATACCAACATGTAGTGCCCATTAAGTGTATAGTAATTAATATTCATGTACATGTAATTATTGTCACTGAAATACATGTGTATGTACATTTTCATATACCTTAAGGTTACTTTTATATGCGGGTACTATTAATTGCGAATTTTGCGTTTGGGTTAAAATCGCAATTATTAATACGCGCAATTATTAATAATGACATCATAATGCCATATAACTATTATGAATAATTACTTAATCGCAATTATTAATACCAACAAAATCTACCTCGTGCTAAAATCGCAAAATTTGGTACCCGCAATTAAAAGTCACTCTAAGGTATTGACTACTTACATGTGCATGTACATGTACATGTACATGTATAAGTTACTAATGTGCTGTAAAGTATTGTAAATATTTTTTGGTTTTCATGTTGCCTTCATTTGCTATATCATAACATAATATATCATAATATAATAAAATACAGAATATACATGTACTTATGTGTGTCTGAG
>NW_003547638.1:5446-15490 GCF_000090795.2 Amphimedon queenslandica | reverse complement strand
AAGAATGTCAATTGTGGCGCCTTTTGTTTTCTAAAAAGAAAATAAGCTCCCAAAATTTTGCAAAATTAGAGAAAGTTATTGAGGATATTTCCTATACCTGTGGGGCTTCATTTGAAGACATACAATTTCCTGATGACATCGAAGTTTTTGTCAAGGTACACAGCTGCAGTGACCCAATAGAAAAATTGTACTATAGTTGTGGGTTTCAAGCAATTTGTGTACATTGTGGCAGTACACTACAACTGATTTATTCTGACGAATATTATCCTCAATGTGTTTTATGTACAGATAAATCACCAATCAAGCGTGCTACAAGAAGGCGCATTGAGCACTGAGCCACTAATCTCCCTGCTTCTGTTCTCTTCATGATAATCTTGTTATAAATGATTTATTATTATTATAAAATTAATGTTTGTGTCACTTTTCTTTTATGTATTTTGTATTTGCTAATTGTAAAAGTCCTTACTTTTCACTTATTTTTTTTGTTTAGGTTTTTTGTATTTTAAACATTGGTGCCTTTTTTGATTATGATAATAATTATTAATAATAACTATAAATAATTTAATAACTATAACTACCCGCCCGCCCGCTTCCTTCCTATTAAGGTTGAGAAACAATGAATCTAATCACTGTGGCCTAAGGAGGGGACTGTACCAGAATCCTTATTGAAAGAAGCTCGTAAAACGGGTTCACTGAACCTGTCAAACAGGTAGGAGGAATTTTTTTAATTTACCAAAAACGATTGAAATGATTTTTTGATTTTCATTTTTATGACGCATTAATGAACATGTGGATGTATGAAAGTTAGTGGGTGAATGTGTATAATTACAGGGGCATTAGTGTTATTCCTCCTAAACTGTGGAGACTCAATATTGATCCTCCTGATGGTAGTACTGCTTCTTTTGATGTTGATGAGAGATGGTGGGACCAGGTGGAACTGACTAGACTGGATCTATCATCTAACGAAATCAAAGAAATATCTGAAGATATTGAAAACTTTAATTCATTGTCAGTGCTTGAGGTGAGAATGAAAATATAAGATTTTTAATATCATTATAATACATGTTTAGTGTACATGTATGTATGAATTAAATTGTAATAGCATGGTATACTGCATGCTTTGAGAGAACTCCCTTGAATGTTGTAGATTTGTTTATAGTTTAGTTTGTTTCTTCCCTTTCTTCTTTCTATTTTTCTTCCCTCCTTTTCCCTCCTCCCCCTCATTCTATTCCTTTCCTTCTTTCCTTTCTCTATGTATATCTCTCCCTCCCTCTCTTTCTATTATAGTCTCTCCTATATGTTAGGAAGGTTTGAGTCTCTTCATTATCTTCTCTTTGATGTTCTCTTCTTAATTAAATGAATGAGACCTGACATCCTCCGGAAAGGAACAGTATTGGTCCTCTAGTATCTCTTGTATTGAAGAACCAGGAGACCACATGTGACGGCCAACCTTTCCCTCGTCCATCAAGATCCCCTCGTCACCATACAAGTGAGAGATGATGTGACTTTTGATGATAGTCATGTGATGTTGTGTAGGTAAGGATGAGGAGTGGGTGGAGTGAGGGGAGGTGTGGTGAGAAAGGAAGCTGTGATGATAAAAGCTATGCTACCTCCTGAGTAAGAATATTAATGTGTCTTTTAATAAATACTGCATAGTATAAATTTATGTGTTTGACCTAATATTTTTGCTAACAGTCAAAGCCACTTTCATTTTTAACGTGTTTACCCTGTAACCATGTGGAAGAATAAAAATTATAGTAATAAATTTTTGCTGCTTTTATCTCAAATTCTTCTTTTCATTATTTGGCACATTTTTCACTGTTGTTGACATGTGTGTATTTTATATTGGCTTCTGAATCACACTCTAATTCATTTAATTCATTTAATTCATGATTACATTTCCTGATACATATTGATATCTTGATGCTGTGTACAAAATTTGAACTGTTTCTGACAAATAATTTTCGAGTTATGAGCATTTTTAGAAATAGGCCAATTTTTGAAAAATACCCAAGGCTATAGCCCATGCTTTTTTTGTAAAAAAATGGCTCTAAAATCACCCCCAATTTTTATTACATTTCCTGATACATATTGATGTCCTGATGCTGTGTAGAAAATTTGAACTGTTTCCGATAAATAATTTTCGAGTAATGAGCATTTTAAAAAATAAGCCAATTTAAAAAAAATACCCAAGGCTATAGCCCATGCTTTTTTTGTAAAAAATGGCTCCAAAATTACCCCAATTTTTATTAGATTTCCCGATACATATTGATGTCCTTATGATATGTAGAAAATTTGAGCTGATAATTTTCAAGTTATAAGAATTCGAGAATTTAAAAAAACTGAGCCAAATTTGAGAAGAGCAAAGGCTATGTGCATCCATGTACTGTACATGTACATGTCTACGTGCATTTTCTTTTACTTATTACATGATGCATTGTTTATTGTTATCATTAGGTTATGGTATATTGTTACTGTTCTTATGGGGTACCCAATGTATGCTCCTTTTCATCAAAGAGGGTAAGTCATGTTACTTCTCATGATGTCATTCCATTCTTTCTCTCTTGATCCTCTCTCTCTTCCTCCTTCTACTTTCTATAGAAGAATTACTCTAACAACTAGATCAGTAGCGTTGCTGAGGAAAATGACTGTTGCTATGACACCTGTACATATACATGTACATCAATGAAGAGATACTCAACAATTTTTACATTGTTTTCTTTTTTTTATTTTGTCCTTTATTGTTATAATTTTAAAAAAGCAATTGCTTCCATAAAATCAACAATATTAAGCAAAAAAGTAACAACAACGATAAGAATAATTGTAATAATACTAAAGCAAAATACCTAGCTATTATTATATTTTTGTATAAGCTCATCAGCTAGTGCAATAGTTCTTAGAGTATCTTCCTCTCTGAGTATATCTAAGAATATACCAAATACTTTTCCATTCATACGAATAGAACTCAAAATGATGTGAAGCAATTCATCCATTCGTTCATCGTCACTTTCTTGAGCAATTATTCGTCTTTTCTCTCTTGCGTTTACAATTTTGTGTTCCAACAACTTATCAACTAAGAAATGAATATCAATCCCACAATCCTTTACTAGTGAAGTACATTCTGTCATTACTCTATGAGCAATATCAGATCTAAATGTACCTATTAATGATACAAATTCAGTGATTAGTGTGTTATTGCATTAATATCAATCATACCTTCTTCAGTCTCTCTCCTGGTTTGACTGATACTAGCAGTAGAGGAGCTTGAGATAGTACTGTCTCCTATAGACCAACAATAATCACTTATAAATGTCCCAAATCTCATTCACTAACTCATTGACAATGAAGGAGGTGGGGATCTGTTAATGCAAATTGTAATATCAGGATCTATTCCAGTTAATTCAATGGGGCAATGAAGTGGCTTTTTAGCAACACCAATTTCAGCATACACTGACACGCTACAAGTTGCATAAGAGGGATTTAACGGGAACAGGTCAACTCTTGACTGAAGCAACTAAAGGAATTGTCCTTATAATAAATACTTCATTAAAAGCACTAACTTTCATTGGTTTTCTATCAGGATTAACAGTCCATCCAACCTCCTGTACAGTGTGTAGAGTCAATTTAAGAGTTCCATTTGGTTCAATAAACTTAAATGAGTCAACAACATTATCATATTCAATACCTGATCCCTGCTTGCTTTCAAAATACTAAATGAACATAAAACAAATGATCAAAATTTGTAGTGTGGGTGTATGTACATGTACATGAGGTGTATACTTTACCGTTTTAAGAACTTCCAAATCTCTAACAACAGAATACATAGCCTTCCAATGACCAGCTTCTTTCTTATCATAGTACATCATTCCAGAATACAATGTATCACGAGAAGCTGCTGCATGTATTTATAATGTACGTAATACATATAATATACCATTAATACCTGAATGTGTAGTGGAATGATCAGTAGATGATTCATCATCATTCCTTGCTGGACACTGTTCAATGGATACAGTAGCTGTAGTTTCATCAGAATCACTTAGTACATGATCTGACTGTTGCATTGTTGGTTCATCAGTAGTATGGGATTCTACCTCACGGACTAACTGAGAAGGATCATCATTAATTGAGTCTATAAGGTAAAACATAACATGCAGTATACATGATACAGTTACATACCATGAGGTGGTGTAGTACTTGTTGGTGGAGTGGCTCCTCCTCCACTACTATTCTCTCTTGCTCCATTACTGCTATCATTAGGTGTGTCTCCATTAGTCTCCTCCTCACAATCATTATTTGTTCCTATACATCACACAAACACATCAACAGTAAATTATTAATACAAACAATATTGTATACCTTGAGTTTGTGTATCATTCTCTGATCCATTCCCACCTCCATTAGGTGTGTCTCCATTACCAACATGTCCAATACCAAGAGCACAGAATTCATCACGTTCAATAGAACCATATCTGTTCCCTACACTAAAAGATCCTCCTTCAACTATACTGAACTGGTAAGCATTGGGAGACTTCAGTGGAGCTCTCACAAACTTGAGGCAACCAGTCTGACTAGTCTTCCTTAGATCCACACAATGTTGTAGCTCTATTACCAGTGGTTTTAATAGTCCCTTAGATACTGATATTGCATATACTGCACTCACTAGCACAGTACTGTTGGGTACCTTGAAATTACCACCAGCTAGTGCAGTAACAGCTACTTCAGTATCCTTGGTCACTGCTCCTTGAGGACACTCTAATCTGAATCCATATTTCTCCCACTGGAGTGAGTGAGACCTGTCTCCTTGTAGGATAAAGAGCTTCTGTCCAGCTATAATGATACTAGAGTCTAGTGAATCTGAAACAATACAGACACATCATATCTAATACCAGTATAGTGCACACACAATCATTCACATGTGTATACATGTACATGTATACATGACTAATTTACCCATTGAAGGGATCAGGTAATTAAATTGTAGTCCAATAGAACTAGTCTCTTTGATAGGTTGCTTGAGGACCCTCTCTTGTCTTTCCTTCACTAGTTTGGCTATGTACAACTCCTTTTCTTTAAGGTCTATAAATTAATAGAATACTAATAATTATTATTGATTGATGATGATATACTAACCAGTAATGATCTGTTTCTCATTCTCTGATTGTTCCTCTACTTGTGATGTCAGTTTGGCTATAACTTTGTCTTTCTCAGAAATGTCAGTTTTCAGATTTTGAATGTCGTCTACACAATAAACATATTCTCTCATCTAATACATGCTGTGTGTATAGTTAACTAACCAATAATGATCTGTTTCTTTTTAAGACATCGTTCCTCCTTCTCTTCCAATTGTTCAGCAACTTTGAGTTTAAGTTTCTCATAATGTTCTACATTAATACAATATTCTCTCATCACTATTATGTACTGATGATACACTAACCAGTAATAATCTGTTTCTTCTCTTCAATATCAGCAACTTTAGCTTTAAGATTCTCATTATATTCTATTATCAATAAATATACAAAGGTAAAAATAAAGTAAAATTTGTTGCTTACACAAATTTACACTGCATGTACAGTACAGTAGCCCATAAATACGTGTACTAAGATTATTGCTAATGATACCATATATGGTATGCAGAACTCACTCTACATGAATCTCATTATCTCTAATGCATGGACAATTTGACCTATATTGAGTACAGGATACTATTTCCATACTCAACATTCTCTAATCCACTAGTATTATAATGTAAACAATGTACACATAAACAACAGTACAACACAATAGTACCTAATTCAAGACTTGATTTATCCTTTTCTGCTTGCTCAAGGAGAGTGGTAGCATCATCAAGTTGCTGACTAAGTGTTACCTTTTCTTGAAGAACCTGTTGCTGCTCTTTGTCTCGATCTTGCTGTATCTGCTCCTTCTCTTTTATTTCTCTTTGAAGCTGTTCCTCATAAAATTCTCTCTCTCTTTCTTGTAGGTGCCCTCTGAGTAATTGAACCTCTTTGCTTAATCCTAAATTCTCCCAATCACTCAGTATCCTTCTTCTTAGTTGATCTTGATACTGGTCCAGAGGTATTACACTAGTAGACCAATCATTATCACTAGTATATCCTATACAGTAACGAAATAGTGGACAATAAGAAATACACAAATTAATTACACTTAGTTACTATGGTAACCTTATTATTAATGGATTCATGTTTAATCATTGTATGTGTGACCTCTGTCAGTTTACACAGTTAACCACATGAACATATTATTGTATATAAATACACTGATAATAATATTTCGTTCACTCTAGCTCCTATTAATATCAGTGTTTCTGTATCTGCAGTCATTATATTTCACTATTGTACATAGCAGGAATGAATTGGTAATAATTAGTATCATAGGTATATGTCAAATGCTCTCATTAAAAATTCATCATAAGAATTACTTACTTTATTATAATATTATCATTACTAATTATCATTACATATTCAATACACATTGTATCTACTACTGTCTACATGTACTTACTGAGTTCAATAACTGCTGTATCACTTAATGTTGAATAGTCTGATCTGTCTCCTCCAAACTCAATTATCCAGTTAGTAGTTGGGGTCACACTCCACACTGAGAGAGAATGACTGTCACTCATAGTGACATTGACTGGTAGATTAATCTATAAAATTAAATGATAATAATTAATTTGTGTATGACATATTAATTGATTTGATATCTGGTTAATAAACACAATAACTATTTCACAGTTTTATAGTCTGCACAGTGTGTTTTATGTAACACAAAGATGACATAATAAAATTAATAATACACAATATATTAATAGACAAGTATACACAACTGAGTCTGTTATTATATCATGTGAGTCCTCAATTAAGAACTTACTAAGTGTCTGCATGTACACACATACACATACACATACTAATGACACACTAACACACATACATGTACATCTATACATGCATAGACATATAAAGCTACATGTAAAGCATGCATAATTGCTCACACACATACACACACATGTACATGTTACATGTACACATGATGTACGTGTTAGTACACACATACACATATTAAAACATATACACACATACACACAAATACATGTATGTACATACACATTGTACACAATGTACATAAAATAGAATTTATTATAATTCCAGCATTGACACTATCAATTGTCAATCCATCTTTACACACACACACACACACACACACACATGTATATTCACACACATTTAGGTAAAGAAACAAACACAAAACACAAAAAGACGCAAACACACATTCACAATAAAAACAGACACACACACACACATACTGAATACCAGCATTATTCATCAGTAGTTTTCACTGAGTATCATAATATGTACATGTACATTACAAACCTCATGAGTTACAAATTTAGTTAATCACTTTATGTTTCATTATCAAGCATCATAATATAATACTTACCAGTTCTTTCCATTTTCTTTTGTTAATGTCCAGTAACCATACATCATAGGCAGGATATCCACCCACCACTAGTAAGTGTGGTCCTGAACTAGTGGTAATCAGTACACTGGAATGACCCCATCTTCCCTCAGGCCATTGTACTGATCCTCTAGGATTAGGTACTTCTAATATATCCTGAGAGAATAATAAAATAAAGTTTACTTGGAAACCCCATACGGCACAATTTACAATCTAAATAATCTCACAATCAAAACCCATCCTACAGTATTAACTCACCACTGATGTCTTAGTGAAACTTATGATATACAGTTTATTATCACAGATTTCATTAGGAGTAGAGCCTCCAAACATTACCGCAGTGTTATTAGTAAGAGGTGTTAGAGTGAAGTGACTAATAGGAGGTGGTCTGTCTCCAGTAACAACAGGAGATATCCATTGATCTAATAATAATGTACAAACATTCATGTACACTTACTTACCACATACACACACATACATTATACACATTCATCATACATATGTATGTGTATATGTGTGTACATTATTATTCATACATACACATCATGCATAGACACACATCACTATCACATGATACACACACACACACAAATACACTCATGTATGGATACACACACCATCACACACACCACACCTGTAAGGAGAGGTCCAGGGGGTCTCCTTATTTCAGGATTACTAATCTATTCTGGTACATGTCAGTTATGATTGTTAATGAATAATTATACAAAACTCATGGAACATTGTATGTGGGTAATTTGTGACTCATGTGATACAGAACTTTATTTAAAATGATAATAAATAACATGAACCTACACACACACACACTCATGTCACATTAGCTTATGTATAGATACATGTACATATACAAACATCACACACACACAGATACATGATAATACTCACACACACATAACATGCACATTATAGATACACGTCACATACACACGTCATACATTCATAAATTCTCACATACATTATATGCACTATCATACACAGACACATCATAATGTATGTATTAGTACACACACACACGTCACATATAGACACACGTCACCATCACACACAAACACATGACACACAGAGACACACTAACAAACACACTTAATTATTAACAATTTGTTTTATGTACATTAATATAAATTATTCAGTTTGAAATACTCATCAACTATTGTGTATCAATGATGAGAATTACTGACCTGATGAAATCCTGTAATAATGTATCTCATTACATCTCAAATCACCATAATAATTATTATACTGAGTGTTAGGTTGCTTAGGTGTAGAAGATGATCCCAGTCCTCCGATTATTACGAGATAGTGTTCACTGTCAAAATGAACTGATATTATTCCACAGTAGCCCTTCTTCATTGGACGACAATCAGAACTAGAAGAAGAGAGTTCCCTCCACTTGAATGAATCCACATTGAAACAATGTAAGCTGTTTTGATAACCACCACCACCATATCCACCGAAATAATATATGTCCTTCCCAATTGCAAAAGTTGAATAGGCCCAGGTACCTAGTGGTGGGGTACCAGTAGTAGGTTTCTGGTCCCAAGCACCAGTTGGTAAGTGATACACCTCCATCACATCATAGTCTACTCTAGACCCGTACCCACCCCACATATATAGGTAGTCTCCTACCTTTACTGTGGAGTGTCTCTCTCTCTCCACTGGTTGATAGTCTATAGAGAACAAGAGGTACCAGTAACAGAGTAACAGTAATATAGTGATGAGTTAGAATAAGGACAGGATACAGAGGAGTAAAGTAAGTGAGAGAGAAAGAGAGACAAAGAATGAATGAAAGAGATACAAAGAGAAGAGAATAGTGGCCCTCACTTTTAGATGCCATTCTTGCCAAATACCAGCCCCACCCAAACTATGCAACATAAGACCACACCCATTTGTCCAAAATTCATAAAATGACTTCCAGTCATTGTGCCAGAAAGTCTCCTGCTGGTTCTGCTAGACTCAAACCAAATCCTATCTTCTTCAATTCTCCTAGTCAAAGTGATGGGGTAGGTAAGGAGGGGACTGTACCAGAATCCTTATTGAAAGAAGCTCGTAAAACCGGTTCACTGAACCTGTCAACAGGTAGGAGGCTGTGTGAGACTTGTAACATGTTTTTTAAATTAAAAAATGACCTAAATGATTTTTTAATTTTCATTTTTATGACGCACTAATGAACATGTAGAGGTATGAAAGCTAGTGGATGAATGTGTATAATTACAGGGACATTAGTGTTATTCCTCCTAAACTGTGGAGACTCAATATTGATCCTCCTGATGGTAGTACTGCTTCATTTGATGTTGATGAGAGATGGTGGGACCAGGTGGAACTGACTAGACTGGATCTATCATCTAACGAAATCAAAGAAATATCTGAAGATATTGAAAACTTTAATTCATTGTCAGTGCTTGAGGTGAGAATAAAAATATAAGATTTTTAATATCATTATAATACATGTTTAGTGTACATGTATGTATGAATTAAATTGTAATAGCATGGTATACTGCATGCTTTGAGACAACTTCCTTGAATGTTGTACATTTGTTTATAGTTTAG
>NW_003547638.1:3581-5436 GCF_000090795.2 Amphimedon queenslandica | reverse complement strand
CCAATGACTGATGCCTTTCTAAAAAACTTCATGCCAGCAAAAAAATCCAATGCACAGACACCTTAAAACCACTTAAATTACAACATTATTTTTTATTAATAACAATGGCTTATTGTAATAGTAACAGTAATATGCTTTACTGCAATAATAATAATAATTATTATTATTATTATTATTATTATTATTATTATTATTATTATTATTTCAACTGTAAAAACATAATATGCGTGGACAAGGACTAAGGAACAATATAAAATGAACAGTTAAAGACTGGCTGCAACTTGTACAGCAACCATAAGTACTAATAGCTCGACTAATAGTAATGGATTATATATATTCAGTAATTGACTACTGGATTATGTTTATATACATGTAAGCCTACTAGATACTAACCAGTACTCCATCCACTTCGTGATTTAAAAAACCATGATCCACTGAACTGCCTTTCTTGATGTTTCAGGCTTTCAGCCTCCTGAGCGAGCTCCTGAGTGAGCCTCCATAGCTCCTTGACATCCCTCCCCCTTATTCATTAATCATTAACTAAGCTAAACTACTTATTATTCAATATTCATAGTGTCTATCCCTATGGATAGTTTCCAGGAACAGTTACACCTAACTCCGGACAACTATCCAGGAACAATAGGATAACCGGGTGAAATTTATAAACTAATATAAAGTGAGTTCCAGTCGTGGTGCCAGTAGAAAATTTCCTGCTGGTTCTACTAGACTCAAACCAAATCCCAACTTCTTCAATTCTCCTAGTCAAAGTGATGGGGTAGGTAAGGAGGGGACTGTACCAGAATCCTTATTGAAACAAGCTCGTAAAACCGGTTCACTGAACCTGTCAAACAGGTAGGAGGCTGTGTGAGACTTGTAACATGTTTTGTTATTTACTAAAAATGTCTTTAATGATTTTTTGATTTTCATTTTTATGACGCATTGTATGAACGTTAGATGGTGAATGTGTATAATTACAAGGGCATTAGTGTTATTCCTCCTAAACTGTGGAGACTCAATATTGATCCTCCTGATGGTAGTACTGCTTCATTTGATGTTGATGAGAGATGGTGGGACCATCTGGAACTGACTAGACTGGATCTATCATCTAACGAAATCAAAGAAATATCCGAAGATATTGAAAACTTTAATTTATTGTCAGCGCTTAAGGTGAGAATGAAAATATAAAAATTTTAATATCATTATAATACATGTTTAGTATATATGTATGTATGAATTAAATTGTAATAATATGGTATACTGCATGCTTTGAGACAACTCCCTTGAATGTTGTAGATTTGTTTATAGTTTAGTTTGTTGTTTATTTTTGTATAAAGACTCATAATTATGTTTACATGTTGTGTGTTATTGTTATTATAGGTCCAGTACAATGAGTTAACATGTCTACCTAATAATGTGATCAAACTGGATAAACTATCTAAAATATTTGCAAGGTAAATATTGTATCCACTCTCTACCATATGTACATGTATATCTCTCTCCATGCATACATGCACTTTTCTATCGAGTATTAAATTTTATATATTATGTGTTTATTTGTAGGTGCTCTGTTGATGGTTGTATTTCTTACAAGTTTTCTCCAGTTGAAGAGGGTACTGATTTCTATTTGTCTATTCCTTAGTCACGTTTATTACAGAGTCTTCAAGCTACCATGACTATCAAGAGATAAGAATGCAGGAACATGTACAAAAGCTTGGGATTGGATATGTAAGTGATTTTCTCCCTCCATTCCTATCTCTTCTACTTTACTCTCTTTCTCTCTCTCTCTCTCTCATTCTTTTCTCTACTCTTTATCTTTGTGTACATGTATAGATTCCAAGGTCTGTCTGGGTTGTGT
>NW_003547638.1:0-2925 GCF_000090795.2 Amphimedon queenslandica | reverse complement strand
CTGAAGACATCTAGTCAAGAGAAGAATGACATCACTGATGAAATGGTATTGTTTTCATTCTTATATTTTATTGTATCATGAATAATTTTATTAATTTTTAGAAGTCGTTTTTTGATGCCTTTTGGTGTAGTTATAAGGACAATCCATTGGAAGGTCGTAACGTAATTATTGCTAGTTTCTGTCCTCAAGTATTTGGACTATATGTAGTTAAGCTTTGTATATGCTTAGCTCTCATTGGAGGGGTCCAGGTCAGTTTAATATTTATACATGTACCTTAGTTTTGCTATTTACATGTATGTACATAATATTTCTATCCTTAATTTAATTATTTTGCTTATTTTGAATTTTGTATGATTAGAAAATTACTGTGATACTTACATGTATTATAATACCAATACACATGTGTATGGCAAAGCCTTGACTGTTGAGTGCATATATACATGTGCACTTGTATTAAGTACTTTTACTGTCTGTATTTCATGAAGTCTGTATTATAATGTAGCATTTACAGTGCATACTATACATGTAGTAATTGTAAATTGTGAAGTAATGTATAAATTCATTTATTGTAGTATGTTGATGAGTCTGGCACTCGTGTTAGAGGTGACTGTCACTTACTACTAGTAGGAGATCCAGGTATAATATACTGGGAATTGTATATGTTCATGTCGTTTGATCATCTTTGATGTATAATGTATATTATGATGTCTTCCATGCTACATGTATTTGTGTATAGTAAAGCACCTAACAAAATACCGAATGAGTGGTTTGTTTCAAGCTGTGCAATTTTTGTGGATTTCACATATTTCTTTATATAATTTATTACGAAAATAAATTTGCAAAAATAAATTAACTAATGAACACACTGCACCCCCATTTAATTAACTCTTCCCAAAGCCACACATTAATTATCATGGCACTGCTCAAGTACATGTACACTACATGTACTTGAAGAAATCTATTGTTATTGTCCATGCTAATGGCCCATTATCTGAATGAGTTCCTTCTTCAGTAAAAAGGTCAATAGTCTGATTCAAATCAAAACTGAAATAAAATGTACTTGATTTAACTACATGTACTATTGTACATATACGTATGTCTGTCATGGTTACAGTGATGAACAAAGAGCTGGAATAAGAAAACATGCTTTAGAAATGGGGTGACGAAACACTTAGCAATTTTTAAGAACAAATTTGTTGATTGCCTTTTAGAAGAAAGCACAAAACAATATTAAATTTCTAATATTTACATGCATTGATGTCATTATGCTGCATAGAAAGTTTAAACTGATTCCAACTTAAATTGTTTGAGTTATGAGCATTTATAAAAATTGGCTGAATTTTGAAAAATACCCAAGGCTGTAGTCCATGGTTTTTTGCAAAAAATGGCTCTGAAATTATCCCCAGTTTTTATTACATTTTCTGATACATATTGATGTCCTTATGCTGCATAGAAAGTTTGAACTGATTCCGACTTAAATTTTTTGAGTTATGAGCATTTTTAAAAACTGGCCAAATTTTGAAAAATACCCAAGGCTATAGCCCATTGTTTTTTGCAAAAAAAAGGCTCTGAAGTTACCTCCAGTTTTTATTACATTTAAAAAACCTATTGATGTCATTATGTTGTGTGTTTGAGCTGATTTTACTGTAAATTTTTGAGTTATGTGCATTATTAAAGCCCAATTTTTGAAAATGCCCTTGGTTTTTTTGCAAAAATTACCTTCAAAATTGCCCCCAATTTTTGTTACATTTTCTATTGCATATTGATGTCCCTAATAATAGTATGAAAGATTCCTGATACTATTTCTTCAACTGTTGCCATCTTGTTTCTTATTTCAGTAGTCAGTCTTCCTTACACTTAGTGAACTGTGTTTTGTCTTGTTTCTTTAGGCACTGGAAAATCTCAGTTTCTCAAGTTTGCTTCAAGTCTCAGTCCTCGTTCTGTATTAACTACTGGAGTGGGTACTACTAGTGCTGGACTCACTGTTGCTGCTGTTAAGGTAATAATTAATAATAATTTTTGTACGTCTTTAACCAACTTCTGTGAGAATTCTTAGGTATCTGGCTTTGATTAGAATCAGCTCAAACCTGTTATAAAACATAATACATGTATATTAGAAATTGTACGATAATCAAAAAATCTGGACGACTTAGCTTTTTAAAAGAATTTTAAAAATTTTCTCCAAGAAGGCAAAACAATATCCTTTCCTCTGATGAGCGAAATATTCATGCATAGCCTTTTGGCTCTAAATTTGTTGTGATGGTTTATGAATTGTTTCATTAAAAAATTTTGTACCAAACTACCAATTTCCAAAAAATTCAAAAATGTAAATTTATGTTTATGTTTGATATGGGACTCCAAATCCCTACACACTATGAACTGCATGTATATGTACATGACTATATCCTTTTAACACTGTGATCATATATAAATAGGATGGGAGTGAATGGCAGTTAGAAGCTGGTGCTTTAGTATTAGCTGATGGTGGACTGTGTTGCATAGGTATGTGTAAGCATGATGTTAACAAACAAGCAAATTTTCAGTTTCTTTCTCTTGCTTCTTTTTGTTCTCCCTTCTCCTATTTCTTGTACTACAGATGAGTTTAATAGTATTAATGATAGGGACAGATCCTGTATACATGAAGCAATGGAGCAACAAACTATTAGTGTTGCAAAGGTATGATGTGATGATTTCAGACCTCTTTCATTCCAATTATGCATGATGAATATAGACAATCCTGAATGGACTTGTTTGTTATTATTATTGTTATTGTTATTATTTATTTATTAATTATTATTATTATTATTACAGGCTGGCCTTGTGTGCAAGTTAAACACTCGTTGTTCTATTCTAGCAGCAACTAATCCTAAGGGAAACTATGATCCTGAACTAGTGAGATCAATCAACTAATGATGTACATTGTGC
>NW_003547637.1:13317-15555 GCF_000090795.2 Amphimedon queenslandica | reverse complement strand
TTTTTGCTGTGCTTAAAAGCACTTTTGTAAATTTGTAAAGTAATTAAGTACAAGTACAAAGCACATACTGTAGATTATATTGAAAAGGTACTTGTAAGCAGCACTAACTGCACTTTGAAAGCTGTGCTTATTTGTTCTTAAGTACAAGCACCAAGTGCTTGACCCCATGCCCGTTCCTATCTTTATTTTATTGTAGGATTCTGTTAATGTTAGTTCAGCAGTGACAGTTCAGTTAATATTAGCAATCACTAGTAACATATTACAGTCTCCAGTGCCACTCCCCCAGGAAGCTATAGGAATGATATTACAATCACTGAGGTAATGATACAGGAAATGTGTCTGAATGAAATCCTATTTATTACTGTTTGTCTTATAGAATTGATTTTTATCTTTCTCTTAGCATTGTGTGATTAAGTACGTGTATATGCATTTTTGACAGGAAAGTTTTGTCCAAGCATCGCAAGAATTATTTCATTCACAAAGAGGCATTAGTATTACTTAAGAAATTGATAATCAGTTCTAATTGGAGTATGGAGCAGTCAGATTGCTTGAGCTTATTGTCAGCGTTCTGGTTAGTTTCATATTTATCTGTAATTCTGTATCTGTGTCCTATTATGTGTATGTTGTATTCATAAAGCACGTGTTAATGCCAAATGTGATTTTACTTTTGTATTCCACCTACACATACCATAATACCAATACTGTTTGAGTCTATTTTGTTTTGTTTATTTACACTTATGTTGTTGGTTTATCTAGTGGTTTCTCAGTTTATGTACTGGTGGTGATATTATTTATTTAGCATAGGAGCAGGATGCTTGTGTAGCCTCCTTTCTTGTAGCAAAATGAAAGAAAAATAAATGAGTTTAAACTTTATACCTAGACATTTGACATACTCTAAACTACATGTATTTATGTTATTATAAGTATATGAAGCATCAGTCAGTGGTATCCAACTCTATATGGATGGGATGAGACTTGTGGTCCTGTTTCTGGGATCTCATATATCATATCAACATTGCTGCTAGTACTAGTAAAGTAGTAGTTGTTGGTAGTGTTTGGTATTTCATCACTCATCATTTCGTAAAATGGATCCTCCTTAATGGTAACAGGACTTTCAACAGTCTCTTGTTGAGTGCAAGGCTGCATAAAGTTTTCAGACCTTGTTTTACCTTTATGACATTTAAATAATTCTTTATTTACATTTTTAGCATTTTAATTTTACCTCTTTTCTTGAGTATTATTATTACTATCAGTATGAAAACAGCACATGTTGTTAGCCCAAGGAGGCTTCCAAGTACTATATTAATGATCAGTGATTGACCTATTGAGACTGAATGCGTATATAATTAAAGAAAGGTTGAACTGGTTCATACTTTGATTATCAATATTAGTGGTAATAATAGTGGTAGTGCTGACTAATGCTGAAGTAGACAAGGTAGGAGCAGTTTCTGTTGGGAATATATTATCAGTGATTGTTTGTTTGGTGTACTTCTAAAGTACTTAATATGCTTTTCTTACCTTTACCTGATGATTCAGGCCCATCAACTATGTTTTCTATTTTTATGTTATACAATTCATAGTTCATTACTCTCGTTATTACTAACTAACCTGTGCCTGATGGTTCAATCCAGTCCACTGTATATTGTATAACTACTGCTGGTGTCAGTATTATTAGTCCATTCTCAATATCATGTGCATATACAGTGTATGTTCCATTATCAGTAAATGAGTAACATGTTCCATTAGTTTGTGTTGATTGTGGTATCAGTGTTGTTGCTACTGATGCTATCATTACTTGACATTCATTAAACATTTCAGTAACACAAACAAAACAGACAATACCCTCACTCTTCTCTATCATTATATCCTTTACATTATATTTGCCTACAATAAAGTGACTAATTTACATTGTAATATGTAATCTTACTTATTTCTGTTAAATCAGAGCTACTGGTTCCATATGTACCAATTGCTGATACTGTTAGGTAATATAATGAGTTTCTGTTCAGTTTTATATTCCAGTGTACTGTATAAAACTCATCAATATATCGAAAACTATCAATATCCATTGGATCTGTTGTGTTAAAACTATTAGCTCCAGCTAAAAGCAACTGTATGTCATTATTAAAGCACTGGTGTATCTAATATAAATAGTATTATTGTGTGCAGTCAATGCATGTATGAAAGTACTCTTACTTGAAATCTTATTACTAAAGTTTCATTTTTAAAGTATAATGC
>NW_003547637.1:12105-13224 GCF_000090795.2 Amphimedon queenslandica | reverse complement strand
AAGCTAATCAATCCATTAGTACTTATCTGTATCAATAAATATTAAATTACACTCTGAGTGTTATACTTACCCATGCTTCTGTATAGCATGATAGTCCAAACTGCAGTGGTGAAGGTAAGGGCACACTAGTAGCATAATCATCTTCATTCCTTATTGTTGAATAGTTAGTTGGATAAAGGAAAGGAAGGTAGTTGCCCTCAGAGCTAACAAGGAGACCATTGAAGTAGATAAGTATCACAAACACTATCATTATCATCATCTTTTGGTGCAGAATTGGATCAACTTATACTGTGCTCTTGTGTTGCTTTAATAGCCTTGTTTTATAAACTATTTTTAATAACCTGTATCTAGTTAATTACAACCCATGTTGCAGTCTTTCCCTTTAGAATATACCATATATGCCATATATTTTGTGGGGATTAAATTTTTTTGTGATTTTTGCATTTTGAAAAAAATTGCGAAATTAAAATCTGCAAAATAGCATGCTGGTTGTATAGTAGGTGTGTTAATGACATTAAAATCAGAAAATTTTTATTTGCGAATACAAAAATGCAGCCAAATCACAAAATTTTATACCCACGAAATATATGGCGTATACAGGATAGCACCACTTAGATTTCATGTATTTGGCAATATTGTTAGAAATTGACGCACTCAAACTTTATTATTGTACAACTATCTACATTATATTTACTGCAAACCATTTATAATGTATACTTGTCATGTGGTACTAGTGTTGTTTTAGTTAACAATAAGGCAATTCAAACTAAATTACTTGTTTTACGGATTTTTTTTCTCTAAAATAGAGCAGGCCGGTCGGAATAAATTAAAATATAAACAATGAAATTAATTAACTACTCATTAATTAACTTTAATAATTGTTAGTTAACCACAACTTTTTAAAACAAACTATCAAAATACTCTAGCAACTTCTGTGAGTGTAGGCTTATTTAACATGAATGGCTGCTCTAACAAGTCCCAAACAGTAGATGCCACAGAGGTTTGACATACAGTGGAAGGTAAGATAGAGGAGCTTGCTCTTTTAACAGTAACAAATACATTTAGCGCCATTTTGAATATAAGCCACACCCACCACGTGGTACTGCGCATGCGCATTAG
>NW_003547637.1:4868-10601 GCF_000090795.2 Amphimedon queenslandica | reverse complement strand
TAGGTCATTTAGTTCTTCCACGTTCTTAATTTTGATGGTTTAATTGCTTTTACATTATCGGAAAGAGCTTGGTGAATTAAACTATAACTAAAACTAAAACTAGAAGCATCAAAAGAATAAAACTAAAACTAAAATACTATTTTGAAGTAATAACAATAACTAAAACTAAAATTATTACCATTGCATAACTAAAATTAAAGAAATAGGAAACTAAAACTAAAACTCTTGTACCATACTAAAACAACACTATGTGGTACTGATTTCATCATCTTCATACAAGCGAGAAGGGACTGGTGGTGGTTTCTCTTCTGGTATGTCATCATATATTGGTACTACATTAGTATTACCAATATTAGTAAAATCACTGTTGGAGTAATTTTGAGATATTGATATTTCATTGCTTTGTTCCATCATTTCGTATGCTAAATTATTTTTTGTTTTGACAGGAATACCAACTTGAGTCTTAGTTTTGCCTTTATATAGCACAAATAAGTAAAGATCATATCAGATTTAAATCTTTACCTTTTTTTCTGAGTATTGCAACTAGTATTATTAATAAAATAATACCAGTACAGGTTGAGAGTGCAAAGAGACCTCCAAGGACTGCACTAGTGTATGACTGATCTGTTATATGTATATATAGGTACAATCAAATAAATTAAAATTACTTTTATTAGTGGTATTAGTAATGCTTGGAAACACAGAATTAGTACTATCATTTGATGAGAATAACATTCTGTTGCAGCTTGTGGCCCAACTTTCAATACTTAAATGAACTGTTTTTATTATAATTATGATAGCTGTTATGACATGAATTGAGCTCATTCTAACTAACCTGTGTCTGATGGTTCAATCCAGTCCACTGTATATTGTATAACTACTGCTGGTGTCAGTATTATTAGTCCATTCTCTAAATCATGTGCATATACAGTGTATGTTCCATTATCAGTAAATGAGTAACATGTTCCATTAGTTTGTGTTGATTGTGGTATCAGTGTTGTTGTTACTGACGCTATCATTACTTGACATTCATTAAACATTTCAGTAACACATACAAAACAGACAATACCCTCACTCTTCTCTATCATTATATCCTTTACATTATATTTGCCTACTGAATAGATTGATTAAAATTATTGTAGTACTGCTGTCTTACTTATTTCTGTTACATCAGAAGTGCTAGTTTCATATGTACCAATTGCTGATACTGTTAGGTAATACAATGAGTTTCTATTCAGTTTTATATTCCAGTGTACTATATAAAACTCATCAATATATTGAAGACTGTTAATATCCAGTGGATTTGAAGTGTTAAAACCATTAGTTCCAGCTAGAAACAACTGTATTTCATTATTAAAGCACTTGTGTATCTAATAGGATTAATATTATTTTGTGCAGAAAATACATGTGAGGAAATGCTCTTACTTGAAATTTTATTACTAAAGTTTCATTGTTAAGATATAATGCAGATACATTCTCAGGTTTTGGTGTCAGTGCTAAAGATTAATAATAATGACAGTGTTTAGTTATAAGTTGTTTATTGTACCTGTAGATATACTTCTTATGTTGTTATTACATCCAGTTTCTGTTTTTGGTAGTGTCAGTTTGAAGGTATAAACATTACAAAGGTGTATATCTTCAGTATAATTATATACATTATCGTATCCAGTAACATTAATAGTACTATTAACTGTTTGGTAAGAATCAGTGATACTCAATGTAAGTGTAGCATTTTCTTTTGGATAAACTTCCCATGACACAATAATTATGTCAAATCTTATAGATGCAACTTTGAATTCATTTAAAACTCTTTGTCCTATTTTGATTGAGCAAAAACTTTGTAATAATTATAAATGATACGTTACCTTGATCTAATCTGTATACAATATTAGTCCATCCTGATACTACATCATAGCAGTCTATGTCAGTAACATTATCAGTATTTGATAATGGATGATGATCATTAATACCAGAAACATTGTAAATACCAACAGTAGCTCTATATCTTGTCCATCGTATGAGTCCACACTTGTATATAAACACAGCATATGTAACATTACTTTGAAAAGCTAATGCAACCTGAAAATAATTAGACTATATATAATAAGGAAATTATTATTAATTAAATCATAAACAAAGACACTTAACCTCAGTATTGCTGCAATTGGTATTATTATTTGGACATACATCATACCAGTAGGCCCACAGTATCCATTCAGCTGATACACTGCTACCAGTTGAAGTAGATAAGTAATCATTGACTTGATTGAATATAGATGGATTTGTTATTGGAAGCATAGTAGTATAACGGACTTCTCCTTTTGTACTTAAACTTATACCATCACGGTATGGGGCGATGTTTATGTAATCAATAACAGAAAAATGTTCTCCATAGATTATACAGTGAATGTACCCACCAGACACAATCTGTCAAACAAACTGGTTATGCATGTAAGTTGTACTCATGGAGTTTTTACCTGTGCATAATAGTGACAAGTTGATCCAAATTTAAGTGGGGAAGGTAATGAAACTGTAGAATACCAGTTATGATTATCCAGTGTAGAATAGTCATTAGGATAAAGGAAAGGAAGGTAGTTGCCCTCAGAGGTAACAAGGAGACCATTGAAGTAGATAAGTATCACAAATACTATCATCACCATCTTTCACTGGTGAACTGGATTGTAGTTTTGTATCCTGTGTAGTGTTCTTTAGAAAAATGGACTATTGCACGTTTCTATTTGTATGTGTGTTGGATAATTATTTTTGTCATGCAACATTGATGTTTTTTTTCTACTTGTTGTTTATTTTGAATAATGCTTTCACTATACAGTAACAGATTTTTTTCTTATTCTCTAGTAATTATCATAATACTGAGAATTTTTTACAGCATTAATTTTTGTGAATCCTAAAGTTCTAATCCTAATAGGAATGATATTACGATTACTGAGGTAATGGTACAAGCAATGAGTCTGAATAAAGTAAAATCCTATTTAATAGTTTTTGTATTAATTTTTTTCTCTGAGTCTTGTGTAATTCAAGTACATGTACATGCATTTTTGACAGGAAAGTTTTGTCCAAGCATCGCAAGAATTATTTCATTCTTAAGAGGCATTAATATTACTAAAGAGATTAATAAGCAGCTCTAATTGGAATGCAGAGCAGTCAGATGATTGTTTAAGCTTATTGTCTGCGTTTTGGTTAGTTTTATAATATTACTGCAATTACATGTGTGCAAAAAAGCTACCAATCGCAAAATTTCCATTATACTTATTTAGTCAGTTTGTGTTTTTTATCTGTTTATGGCAATGATAATTATTTATTTAAGAAAAATCTAGTAGGATGTTTATATATTCTTGTCTGAGTTTGTACAAAAATAAACAATGAACAAAATAATGTAGCCTTTATACATCTAGCAAACTCTAAAGATGTGTGCATTGATAAGCTATATATTATATAAGTATATGAAGCATCATGTTTATCAATATTGTTAGGAATTCACACACTCATAAACTTAAGTATTATTATACACAGCAATAAAAAATATCCACTGTTCAAACTAGTATGATGTATACTTGTCATGGGGTAGTCCTGATTTCATCATCTTCATACAAGCGAGGAGGGACTGGTGGTGGGTCCTCTTCTGGTATGTCATCATATATTGGTACTACATTAGCATTACCAACATTAGTGGCATCAATGTCAGAGTACAGTGGTATTTTATTGCTTTGTTGCATCATTTCATATGCTGAATTAGGTTCAGTTTTGACGGGAATATCAATATTACTTTGAGACTTAACTTTACCTTTTAAAAGCAAGAACAATTTTATATCAGATTTTACCTTTTTACCTTTTTTTCTGAGTACTGCAATGAGTATTATCAATAAAATAATACCAGTAAAGGTTGAGAGTGCAAAGAGACCACTGAGAACTGCACTAGTATATGACTGATCTGTTTCAGTGACTGCATGATGTGTGTATAATGCCTTATGATCAAAGTGAATCTAAAATTACTTGTATTTTCTGTAATGGTTATGTTTGGTAGCACAGATTTAAGGTCACCATTTGATGAGAATTGATTATTTTGACTGTGTTGTGTAACCAAACTTTTAATACTGGAAAAAAAATTAATACTGGAAAAATCTATTTCTATAAATTATTATGACAATTATACATTAATCAATTTCTAACCGGGTTTAATTGATTTAGTGGCTAATGTATCAATACTTGAAAAAATCATTTCTATAAATTATGATAATAATTTTTATGGATCATTACTAACTAACCTGTGTCTGATGGTTCAATCCAGTCCACTGTATATTGTATAACTACTGCTGGTGTCAGTATTATTAGTCCATTCTCAATATCATGTGCATATACAGTGTATGTTCCATTATCAGTAAATGAGTAACATGTTCCATTAGTTTGTATTGATTGTGGTATCAGTGTTGTTGTTATTGATGCTATCATTACTTGACATTCATTAAACATTTCAGTATCACAAACAAAACAGACAATACCCTCACTCCTCTCTATCATTATATCCTTTACATTATATTTGCCTACTGAATAGATTGATTGAAATTATTGTAGTACTGCTGTCTTACTTATTTCTGTTACATCAGAAGTGCTAGTTTCATATGTACCAATTGCTGATACTGTTAGGTAATACAATGAGTTTCTATTCAGTTTTATATTCCAGTGTACTATATAAAACTCATCAATATATTGAAGACTGTTAATATCCAGTGGATGTGAAGTGTTAAAACCATTAGTTCCAGCAAGAAGCAACTGTATTTCATTATTAAAGCACTGGTGTATCTAATAGAATTAGTATTATTTTGTAAAGAAAATAAATGTGAGGAAATGCTCTTACTTGAAATCTTATCACTAAAGTTTCATTGTTAAGATATAATACAGATACATTCTCGGGTTTTGGTGTCAATGCTATGAGATAATTACAATGCTTAGTAATAATAATTTCGGTACTTTACCAGTTGATATAGTTCTAATGTTGTCATTGCACCCAGTTTCAGTTTTTGGTAGTGTCAGTTTGAAGGTATAAACATTACAAAGGTATATATCTTCAGTATAATTATATACATTATCATATCCAGTAACATTAATGGTATTGTTAACTGTTTGATAAGAATCAGTGATACTCAATGTAAGTGTAGCATTTTCTTTTGGATAAACTTCCCATGACACAATAATTAAGTCAGATGTTGTAGATACAATTTTGAATTCATTTAAAACTCTTAGTTCTATTTTAAATGAGTATAAAATATAATTATGTTTAATTAATGATACCTTGATCTAGTCTGTATACAACATTAGTCCATCCTGATACTACATCATAGCAGTCTATATCAGTAACATTATCAGTGTTTGATAATGGATGACGATCATTAATACCACCAAAACTATAAATGCCAACAGTAGCTCTATATCTTGTCCATCGTATGAGTCCACACTTGTATATAAACACAGCATATGTGGTAGTACTTTGAAAAGCTAATGCAACCTGAAAATAATTAGACTATAAGAAATTATTAATTACTATTTAGACTCTATATTAACCTCAGTATTGCTGCAATTGGTATTATTATTTGGACATACATCATACCAGTAAGCCCACAGTATCCATTCAGCTGATACACTACTACCAGTTGAATTAGATAAGTAATCATTGACTTGATTGAATATAGATGGATTTGTTATTGGAAGCATAGTAGT
>NW_003547637.1:0-3503 GCF_000090795.2 Amphimedon queenslandica | reverse complement strand
GAGACTAGTTGATTTGCTGAAATTTATTAAGTGTTTTCTATTGAATAATGTCTTGTGAATATCATAATGTTAATGTTTTGCACAAGATACTTTCACTATCTAGATTTGTTTGCCATGTACTGATTCTTTGATTATTACAAGTTAAATTGTGATATCTATACTTGTAACTTATATGTACTGTATGTAGATATAGCACCTACTTTTTTATTTTAGGAATTTATACAGTGAGGGTTCACTGTGTCCTGATATTAAATTGTTGCTCATTAGATAGCATTTATATAGTATTTATATTAAATAGGCATTAAATAGTATTTATAGGGAGTCTTTCTCATTAGAATTTGTCTCATTAGCATATTTAAAAATGGTTACTGGCAGCCTGTTTAGTTTGTATTTGCACTATCAGATTTTTATATATTTATCAATATTGTTGGAAATTCACATACTCATAAACTTAAGTATTATTGTACACAGCAATAAAAAATATATACTGTTACCAGAGTATTTTTGTGCAAACTGCAAACCAGTATAATCAAGAGCACACTAGCATTATGTACTCTTGGTATAATGTATACTTATCATGTGTTAGTGCTGATTTAATTATCTTGAAACAAGCGAGGAAGGACTGGTGGTGGGTCCATCCTCTTCTTCTGGTATATGATCATATATTGGTTCTACATTAGCATCAATGTCGGAGTACAGTGGTATTTCATTGCTTTGTTGCATCATTTCATATGCTGAATTAGGTTCAGTTTTGACAGGAATGTCAATATTACCTGTGTTAGCTTTACATTTTGCAGTAATAACAATTTCATATCTGATTTAAAAGCCTTTACCTTTTTTTCTGAGTATTGCAACCAATATTATCAATAAGATAATACCAGCACAGGTTGAGATAGCAAAGAGACCACCAAGAACTGCACTAGTATATGACTGATCTGTTTCAGTGCCTGCATGATGTGTGTAATAGTACCTTATGATCAAAATGAATCTAAAATTACTTCTATTATCTGTATTGGTTATGTTTGGTAGCACAGAGTTGTGATTGTGTTGTGTGGCCAAACTTTTAATACTGGAATAAACTATTTCTATAAATTATTATCACAATTTATACATTAATCAATTTCTAACCGGGTTCAATCCATTTAGTGGCCAATGTATCAATACTTGAAAAAATCATTTCTATAAATTATGATAATAATTGTTATGGATCATTATATTACTAACTAACCTGTGTCTGATGGTTCAATCCAGTCCACTGTATATTGTATAACTACTGCTGGTGTCAGTATTATTAGTCCATTCTCAATATCATGTGCATATACAGTGTATGTTCCATTATCAGTAAATGAATAACATGTTCCATTAGGTTGTGTTGATTGTGGTATCAGTGTTGTTGTTATTGATGCTATCATTACTTGACATTCATTAAACATTTCAGTAACACAAACAAAACAGACAATACCCTCACCCTTCTCTATCATTATATCCTTTACATTATATTTGCCTACTGAATAGATTGATTGAAATTATTGTAGTACTGCTGTCTTACTTATTTCTGTTACATCAGAGCTGCTGGTTTCATGTGTACCAATTGCTGATACTGTTAGATAATACAATGAATGACTGTTCAGTTTTATATTCCAGTGTATAGTATAATACTCATCAATATATTGAAGACTGTTAATATCCAGTGGATTTGATGTGTTAAAACCATTAGCTCCAGCTAAAAGTAACTGTATTTCATTATTAAAGCACTGGTATATCTAATAGAATAAGTATTATTTTCTAAAGAAAATACTCTTACTTGAAATCTTATTACTAAAGTTTCATTGTTAAGATATAATGCAGATACATTATCAGGTTTTGGTGTCAGTGCTATAGATTAATAATAATGACAGTGTTTAGTTATAATTTTTTTGCTGTACCTGTTGATATGGTTGTAATATTGTTATTACATCCAGTTTCTGTTTTTAGTGGTACCAGTTTGAAGGTATATACATTACAAAGGTATATATCTCCAGTATAGTTATATACATTATCATATCCAGTAACATTAATAGTAGTGTTAACTGTTTGATAAGAATCAGTGATGCTCAATATAAGTGTAGCAGTTTTTTTTGAATAAACTTCCCATGAAACGACAATAGTGTCAGATGTTATAGATACAATTTTAACTATATTTTGAACTTTTTGTCCTATTTTGATTGAGCACAAAATGTCTTTATTATTAATTAATATTACCTTGATCTAGTCTGTATATGATGTTACTCCATCCTGATACTGCATCATAGCAGCCTATGTTAATAGCATTACCCATATTTGATAATGGATGATTGATGTAATACCCATCACCACTGCTAATACCAACTCTAGAACTGCCTATTCTGGAACATGAGGACCATGACCATGCCCATCGTATGAGTCCACACTTGTATATAAACACAGCATATGTGGCAGTACTTTCAAAAGCTAATGCAACCTGGAAATGATTGGACTAAGAAAAGTTACTAAAGTGATACAGTAATTTTAATATAAACCTGAATAATGATGCAGTTCTTATCTTTAAATGGACATACATCATACCAGTAGGCCCACAGTATCCATTCAACAGATACACTACTACCAGTTGAATTAGATAAGTAATCATTGACTTGATTACACAATGAAGGATCTGCTGCTGGAGTTATAATAGCATAACGTACTTCACCTTTCCCAGCACTTAAATCATTGTTGTTCCAATATGGAGCAATGATTGGAATAGAAATAGGAAAGTGATTCGGAATATGACTAAAATAACAAGTTCCCAAGCTAATCAATCCATTAGTACTTACCTGTAATAAATACATAATTATACATATAGAGTGTCATACTTACCCATGCTTCTGTATAGCATGATAGCCCAAACTGCAATGGTGAAGGTAAGGACACATTAGTAGCATAATCATCTACATTCCTGATTGTTGAATAGTTAGTTGGATAAAGGAAAGGAAGGTAGTTGCCCTCTGAGCTAACAAGGAGACCATTGAAGTAGATAAGTATCAAAAGTACTATCATCATCCTTTATTGGTGTACAATATGAATTAGATCACCTTACATGCACTAGTTTTATATCCTGTGCATTGTTGTTAGACGTGTGTATTAGTTTGTTTATTTATTTTCATAACAATCGCAGAAAAATTCAAATGGTTTGATTTTTTGCAAGTAATGTTATTTGAAATTTTTGTTTTATAGTTGAATTGAGATTGATTATTTTATCATTAATATAATTTACATGTACTTTATGTGCCTGCCTCGTGATTGTGAAGACTAGTTGATTTGCTGAAATTTATTAAGTGTTTTCTATTGAATAATGTCTTGTGAATATCATAATGTTAATGTTTTGCACAAGATACTTTCACTATCTAGATTTGTTTGCCATGTACTGATTCTTTGATTATTACAAGTTAAATTGTGATATCTATACTTGTAACTTATATGTACTGTATGTAGATATAGCACCTACT
>NW_003547636.1:14190-15558 GCF_000090795.2 Amphimedon queenslandica | reverse complement strand
GCTGCCACTGGGTCTGGGAATATTGAGGATGACGTAGTAGGAATAATAATGACCTTTCAGTAATGGAACCAGAGGCAGAGGGAGAGACTAAAAGATATAAATAAGCTCCAGCTGCCTTGAGAGAGAGAGAGATGAAGGGAAAGAAGAGAGAGAGATGAAGGGAAAGAAGAGAGAGAGATGAAGGGAAAGAAGAGAGAGAGATGAAGGGAAAGAAGAGAGAGAGAGGGAGAGAGAAAAGAGGAAGATAGAGAAGAGGAAGGGAGGGAGAAAAGAGACATTATGTAGACAGTGATAATGTTCTTACCTTTTCTAATTGGCCTACATCCACATATAATGGAGCAAGTTTACAATACAAATTGAATTCTTTTTCTCCGTCTCTACATAATGAGAGTATCAAACATGATGGTCATAATGACTCACCCAGTCACAGTGTTTAGTATATGATTATAAGTCTTTATTGCTTCAAACTTTTCATCTTTATCCTCTGGGCTGTACTTATCATACAAATCTGCCAAGCCCTAGAAAAAAAAATTAAAACCACAATAGCTAAATCAAGCTAAAATGTAATTGCATGTCTATTACCAATTTACCATTACAAACCCAGAACCCTCACAGATCTACATAAACTATCTACCTTCCAGGCCAGTATTTCCTTCTCATTAGAGGTTATTGCTATCCTATACTGGTGTCTGGCCTCTCCTATTTCTTTCAACAGTAAATGAGCTTTACCACACAACACATGAGCAAGATAATGAGTGTCATCATGCCAGAATATAGCCTGTGATGGACAAGACAACACATAATTGAGAATAATTTTTTATTCCTACCTGGCATTGTTTGATAGTCTCAGGATAGTCTTCTCTATCTAGAGCAGAACGGGCGGATTTAAGAAGAAACTTGACCTCTTTGTTGGCAGCCATAATTGTAATAATTATTCTACCATGCCACCTTGCGATTGACCAATCAGATTGCAGTATTGGAGGTCAATTATTTTTCATATTAACCTAGCTCGTAAAAATACCGTGGGTCGGGATAGTCTCGAGATCTCGCGTAGCCAGACCACACCCTCCGTGCCTACGGGTGGGTCTGGCAAATTGACCATACTCCGCTCGTTCTGGTTCACCCATTAACGGGTGAACCAATTTTTTTGCTCCACTTCACCCAGAAACGGGTGAATTGATACAGTAACTCTTGACTCTTCTCTTCTACTACCTTCTTCTTAAGTGACAAAAAGCTAGAGGAACAGCTGTGACAAATTATACATCTTCTCCCTCTCACGGCCCGCTTGATCTATGCCGATTAAAGGGCTATCAAAGCTCTCTTTCGAAAGATCACCATATCCATCAAGTGAAAGAAGCCTTTTGCCTT
>NW_003547636.1:7163-9061 GCF_000090795.2 Amphimedon queenslandica | reverse complement strand
AAACAGAGTCAGAAGACCTTTCTGCAATAATCATGACACTAGTGAAGACGATGAGAAATCAGGCGTAAAAATGGTTCGCTACATGTGATTGTAACTATGTTTTTAATTAGGGTGAATGTATTAGTGATCATGATGATGAAGATATTGTACTGAGAGACTTATGAATGATAGTCACAAGTGTGGTAAAATAGTTTATTGATTATGTGTGTAATTGTTACTTTTCCTTAGAATTTTTGATGCGGAAGATTATTCTGGAAATATTAGTATAGTAGGTGCTCCTTTAATTCATATTAATTTATTAATTTAGCAAGGCCACTAGTATACATTCTATAGTTACCTTATCTCACTAAGTTTCAAGACAAGAATATCTTAGGTTTGTTTAATTTCATGTGAAAAGCTAAATTCATTATTCAGGTTGTGATGAACTGAAACTTTCTTGTTTAAAGCTCTTGTTAAGGTCAGTTTAATCATAGTGTTTTAATTTATTATCATCATTTGTCATTATAGTTCACTTCAAATAGCATTGAATTTTTTTGTGAACCTGCCTTCATCATGCTGGTTAAGGAAGGTATGTAGTTCCTTTGCTTATGTAGAATTTATGCCTCATTATAGTTATGTTATGGAACTAAGCTTTGTAGGACTATGTGTGACAAGATACCTTTGAAAGATCTGCTTCACTACATGGAACCAAGAGTTCATTAATGTTAGAGATTTTGGGAAATTAATTTCTCAGTAATGTAAGTTTATTATTTTAGTGCCTTCTTAATTTATGGCTCTTTAGGTGTCTTAAGTTACAAAACATGAAGTGTCTTACTTATGGAACATTGGTAGACTATGATAAAGAAAACAATTATAATCTTTTTTTGGTTTTAATAATAATTCCAAATCATTTTTAATTAAAAATCATTTTTAATTAATAATGAATAATAATTAAGTATTAATTAAGCATAACAGGAAGTACGTCATAATGAGGCTTGATGAATATCGTTATCGTTGTCGGATCAGGTCTGGCACCAGCATAAATCGTGGCTGATTTGTCAATATCGGATCAGGACATTGCCCCAAATCCACGGTCCAGGCTCGATCATCAGTAATGATTCAGGCCTGTATCAGGACTGGTCCATGTTCCAACTCTTGGGCGTGTACTGATCCACGTTACATAACCAGACATCATACTTTTTTTGCATAGGCAAACAGTGGTCCTAAAGGACCATGCATTCTGTCACTGTTATGCACATTAAACTTTACTATGGTCTTTTTTTGTAATCATAATTCAATGAACATTATTATGGCACTAAAATGAAATTAAAATTCAAAAATGGCTTTATTATAATCATTATAATAATTGAGAGGATTGTGGCTACACTAAAGGGAAAAACACTAACAGCTATAAAGTTCTAGTTAACAAGCAAGTCTCAGTATTAATTATTAATAATGAGAGCTGACTAAAAATTTCATCATAGCAAAGCTTTCCTAATTCAATCATCTTCGTCATCATCTTTTGGAATAGAAAGAGAGAAAAAAGAAGAGTAACATTAACATGGTAACACAGGCTTGTAGCCCCTCCCCCACTACGCAGTTTAAACATATGAGCCTTCAGAAAGCTGCTCTCCTCTACAGCCTCTTCCAGCTGTGACTTGGCCTGTCGGAGCTTCTTCTGGATACTCTCCACCTCACTCTCTGCATCTTCCTTGTCACGGCGAAGGTTCCTGACCTTGGCATTGAGAGAATTGACTTGATCTTGGAGACGCTGGGATACGGCTTCCTTATAGCAACAATCACTCTTGGAATAAAGAGAATAAAGTAAGATAAAGTCAAAAACAGTCGAAATTTAATTTTGTTACCTCTTAAAATTCTTCTGGGCGTCACTCCTGCTTTTGGTTTCAGTCTCCAACTCC
>NW_003547636.1:3318-5254 GCF_000090795.2 Amphimedon queenslandica | reverse complement strand
TAAGTTTAACACAATATAAAACTATAATTGTAGTATTTACATACACAAACACAATATAGTGGGTATTATTTAATTACTTGTTCAGTGCTGCTATGTAGATCTTCAACATAACAGTGAGAGCAGGATGCAGATATCATGACTATTGTCATTATTACTATTATAATTACTATCACTATAGTGTTGTATAAATTACAGTAATTCAATTGTTACTGATAATTAAATAATGTTCACTTACTACCAGACAACAAAAAAAATCCAATTATAGTAACGTAGAGTGTAACACTATACACATATCATGTACAAGCACAAACACATACGTATTAAAACATGCATGTTCAAGTAAGTGTAGTACATGTATCATGTATATACTGGTATGTATATGTACAAGTATATAAGCATATGTGTATTAGAGCATGGGGTATAATATTAGGAACATACAGCATGTACACTACATGAATGTACACAATACTTACCACATTTATAAGTATAATATGGACTACATGTACAAATACACTATAGGTACAATGTACATGTACATGTATATATAAGTGCGTTGTACATGCTATACATTAACTGAGACGGCATTCTTACCAGGAGAGTTTAATTAATGAGTCCAGTATTTCAGGTACTGTCATTTTTCTCAGAACCACTGATATCTATTAATAGGAACAATTTATCAATAAACTACATAATAATAATAATAATTAATGATTGAATACAGTATAGCTTCTATTGTATATGTATTCAATAACATACCCGGTCACCTTTATAAATTCATCAGGTTGCAGCACTTGATCATCTCCAGCTGTTTCAATGAATAATGTTTCAAACCAAAAGAGTTTTATTTTTATTCTCTTTACTATAAAGGAGAGAGAGCAAGAGAGAGAGTGAGAAGGAGGGACAAAACAGAGTGAGGGACAGTGAGTGTTATAATGCATTTATTATGTGAGTCCCATTTTAAACTATAAAACAATTTTAAATTTGGGGGCTTAAAATCATATTAATACATCTGTAACAATAGCGCTTTAAATAACCATTGAATGTCTGACTATTCCTTTATGTGTATCATGTTTTTAAAGTTGGTGGCTGAGCTCCTACTTTAAAAAAGTTGGGTAGGGGGTTCAGTCCCTCCTGCCTATCCTGTTCCTATCTCAATGGTCAAAGCCTACCAAGTTTTGTCTCCTGAAATTTTCTAACTTTTAACTCAGAAAGAACTGAGAGACAAAATATTGGCCCAAATTTGCAAGGATTAATTATTAATGATACTTTACTATTATTAATGATGTGTGTATTTGGACTCCTTTCGATTACAAGGGAGGGTTATATAATTCACCAATATTATTATTATTATTATTATTATTATTATTATTATTATTATTATTATTATTAGTTCTAGTCAGTTGAACTGCTAAGAAATTTGTTGGTTATAGTAACACTTCAAAGCTGCCACAACTTGTGAGCAGAAAAACCACTCAAAAAGATACCAGAGGTCCAAGTGCAAAATTTATAGCATGAAAAAAATAAAACTAGAAGTGAATGTTGATGAGATCAAAAAAATTTTGGCTTAAGAAGCTGATTTTATTGAAAATAAAGCTAGGGATAAAATTATTATACACGTACTAGATTAATAGTATGTACAAATAATCTAACAGCAAGTAGCGGAATACTAAAAAACTTTGACATAACAATACTAATATTATGTACAGTGGCAACATAATATCAATTAACTTCTGTTAGTTTGCTTGGCTCCTTTCTTGTTCTATCCTTTTCTTTGCTTCATTTATTGTTGCTATAAACTCTTCAGTAAGGGCAGGGAGACGTTCATTTGACTCCTTATAATCTGGATTATCCTTAATGTATTCATAGAGATCAGCACGTGTCAGATCTATTTGCCTTTGGTAGGTTTTGCATACATCATGAAGAGCTACCCATTTGC
>NW_003547636.1:0-1567 GCF_000090795.2 Amphimedon queenslandica | reverse complement strand
CAGCAACAAATTTCAAGTGCTGAGACTCGTTTAAATCATGCCAGAGATTCCTTACAATCAGCTCAAAACCAGATAAGCAGTCTCCAGTCATCAATTAATCAATATCAAGTATCTATTGCTCAATGTGACAAAAAATGCAAGGATTGCCATGAGAAAATTAGCTCTATCAAGAAATTATTAGCATTTTTAATGGATGCTATTCACTTTTGGGGTATTTTCGTGAATGAATCTAAAAATGCTGAAGAGCTATCAAGCCGTCTTGAAAAAATTATACAAATAACAGAAGGGAATAGAAAGTATGACCTCATTACATCTGACGGAACAAAAATTTTAGCCAACTCATTTCTGGAGGCGTGGGAAAAATTTGCAAAGCATAAAAAGCTAATAGTTGCTTCTACAGATGAAAGTGAAACATACCCACAGCTTCTATCTGCTGCTAATTAGAATTGCTACTATTATGTACATGTAAACATTGATATTAGACTAAATTAGATAATGAAATTTGTTTAAATGTTTTAGTACAACATAAATAATAAAACTTTGATAAGTAGATACAATGTTTAAAATTATAAATGCACTCGACTTAATGACACACGTATATGATGAAAATACAGTGTAAAGGTAGATTCTCAATATGACGCATTGTTTTTCATGCGCTAGTGTCATGACCAGAAGTACTGTATAAACCAATGGGAGAATGCATCAATGCGTCAGAATAGAAATGTTTTCTAATCTGACACATTGATGCATGCTCCCATTGGTTTATATAGCACTACGGTCGTGACGGACGTGCATGCGTCATATTGAGAACCCGGCTTAAGTGATGATAGTAAATAAGTAAGACAAGTTTGGTTAAAAATGACAATAAAATTTTGGGACTAATTATCTAATTTAGACCATAACTTTTGCCCCTAAATGCCCAACACTACACAACTGCTCATATAATGAATCATGATTCATATTTGGCAAAGGTTTATTCATCACGACACATAATTGGCAATGCAACTAACAACAATAACCTCTCCAAATCACAGTTATATTATATTATAATTGGCAATACAATTCACAACAATATACATCTATATAATAACAACAGTAGTAAAAAAACAAATCTCAAAATTAGCATTCCCATACTTATTGCTTCATAATACACCAATCATGAAAACAATAACATTCCCACCCAGTCACTCACTAACCTTTAATAAGTGTACAGCCATTTGTTTAGAGACAAGTAAAACATTCATTTACATAAAACAGGAAGTCACTGATAATGATGAGGGGTCCAATAAAACCCTGTAATGACGGACAATACACATTAAAGCCATATGTTTCTATAGCAATGTTTTGGTGGGGAAAATTTGTAAATAATCATTGTTTAATTGATCGCTGGCTTAATTTTTTCATGCATAATTATTCACAAAATTGTGGTTTGCTGTTTAAATATAAAAAACATCACCATCCTCATATAAAATAATGAAAATACTATTGTAACTTCATGTTTCTATTGGCCTGCTAATTGCAAGAGGAAATGGAAGCTTCAAAAAATAGTCATGCAAATGATGCAATC
>NW_003547635.1:11837-15559 GCF_000090795.2 Amphimedon queenslandica | reverse complement strand
ACATATTAACTGAAACAATTTTTACTACTTGGCTGAAATTAGGTATGCCACTTTTCTAAATAGATATCATAAAGAAGCAGTTCTTACAGTTGTATTTGATCCCATTGATAGTGACCCATCGGAGACTAGTGCAGATGTCATCCAGTGTATGTTTTGTTGCAGTACATCTTGAATTGGTTTACTGGTTTCCTCTTCTAGAATATTTCACTGGAAATTGGGCAACGTGTCAACTCTGACGTGAAGAGACTTTCTGAGTGAATGTGGTAAGCCAGCAAACGTTGGTGTCGTTTTGTGAGAGTTAGAGTGATGGTTTTAAAGTTTTCAAATTTGAGCTATATTTTGGAAATACTTCAGCGTTCCCTCAAATTTCATAGTCCAAGCTCTTATTGATGGACCATGGGTTAAGATTTGCTGTGGGTAATGAATTATGTATTGCAACTCTTATGGGGATACAGACTTGTAAACATTGTGATGCTCATCAATTAGAACTCTGAGATAAGTCATGACGAACAGAAGACGAGAGCTATTTGAAGGATTTCAAGAAGTTGTAGAAAGCATAAGTAATAGGAATCACTTTTAGGCACCTTATCACCAACTAGAAATGGAAAGACTCGAGATATTTGTAGCATTTCTGAGGCTGAATATTGTATTTTGAGCTTCTCTGATGTGAACAAACAAATTCATAAATTATTTAAAGGTATACTATTTATTTTGCTGTATCCATAATCAAAGCTTATTATCCCATCATTGAACTGATTTAAAGTGACGTATTTTTTTATTGAAAATATTGCCCAATAATAATCTGAATTCTATTCTACATTGTACTATTAATACTATTATGTAAATAATTACGGATCACCTTGCAATGTTGAGTAGAATTTGTGTCATGAGAGTAGGATTTTCATTTTGGATTCTCATTGGTAGTCGTTCAGAATCCTACTTGCCCTTGTTTCAATTACTTTTTTACGAACTTGCTTTAGAATCCAACTCCATCTTGTTTTTTTAAAATTTTTTATGTACTTGTTTGTGTTGATTTTTTTATAATATTTGTAGTAATATTTCTTCAGATAGTACCCATTGCCATTCTGGTGAATAGTTAATTTTATACTGATCAATGTGAAGTGAAAGCTGCTATAATTATATCTATTGGCTGTGCTACACATCTAATTCCACTTTGAGCCTATCATTTCCAATTTCTGATTTTATTTGCCGTCGTTGTTAATTCTCCTTTTCCTTAATTGTTGATTATTTATTTATTTATGTATTATTATGATCTTTATTTATATATTATATACACGTTTTAAAAATCTATTCATTCATTTTCCCTTTTCTTTTCTTTTCTGATTTTCTGGGTGCCAGCAGCTCTTGCTGGTAGTCCTTCAGGATGCTTCCTCTGCTCTCTCTGTACTATCTCAAACTACTTACTTTATGCATCTTGTATATGGTAAAAAACTACTAAATTCAAGCAGAATAATGATATTCATAGCCCAAGATTCTAATTATATCCCAAAACTTGAGTTTTGTCATTAAATGCATGACTGGCAGGAGTCAGGTTGATGGGTATAAATTTGTTTTGTTAGGGGGGACTAAAAACTACTAAATACAATATAAACCAATGCTACAAGGTACCCTTGAAAACTAAGATTTCCATTAAAAATAGATGTAATCATAATCAAACCTATAAAATTACACACTGTGTGTGGCTGCAAGCACTAAAAACCTGAGTAAAAAGCAGGAGAAAATGACCCCAAATATAACCTAAAACACAACAATACTAACTGCTACTATTATTGCTTACTGCTATTGTTGTTGCAGAATGAGACCAACCAGTCCAATGAACTCATTTCCATATCTAAATCTTGTTTGTAGTCTTCTTGATAGCAATTCCAGTCATTTGACAATCCATAGTAAAATAAAAGCAAAATAATGATTGTCACATTATCCCTTTTCCTTAAACAATGAAATTCATAAAAATTACTCTTTTGGATGTTTTGAATTAAAACTCTGTAGCATATTGAATAGGATTTGAGGGTTGAAAAATGTATACCTGTCCTGTGAACAAGCTTTCTCTGATCACTTGAGGAATAACGACTCGAACTATTACAAAGAGAATGAGACTGAACTTGGTGAAGTGGTGATCAGCAACAACCATTCTTTCAGTTTTTGAAACTAAAGCCTGTCTTTGCTTTTCAAATGCTGTTACTGGAACTTCCCGTTCTCCCACATTTACTCAGTGCTTCTTGTCTAAGGTAATAAAATTGCAAAACTGCAGTCAAGTGTATACTCTCTAATTGGTCCAATTGCACAAGCAGCATCATGACAATCAATGTGAGACAGATGCAAACTGTCTTTGATGTACCATATCTTTGACTAGAAAATCACTAGTTAATTGTAATGACTTAATATATTTATTGTTAGGTCTAAATGGGAGCTTAATCCAATCGAGACATAGCATGGGTGCATCTGGTGGAATCAGCTTAATAACTTAATCCAGTAGATATTTTAGTGTTATTGCACGAGCCATTTGAGTAATCATATTATGTCACCTTTGGTCTGTTGCTATATTATGATTCAAAAAGCCATCACATGCATTCCACACTAAATCAAACTTTATAGCTTCAGTGCCTACGGTAAAGTATAAAATACAGGTTATAAGTAACTGTAACATAATTTTTAATTTTATTGATGTAATGTGATAGGCTTTGTTTCTTTGACAGTAATACCAGAAATCCTATGCAAACTATTCAAATGAATCTAAAAATATGTAATTAATAATAATTGCACCTTCAGACTACCACACAGCAAAATTTTGGCAAAGGGTAAAAATTTGTGTAATTGGCAGGTTTTACTAAGTTCAATAATGGTACGATATGGCAGATTTATTTTGGTGAATGGCTATGAAAAAATCAAAATTACCAAAATTTATCCCATAAAAATTACCCACTATTTGGTAATTGAAAAGCAACAAATCTTGCAACAATGTAGTTCTTATTATATCTGACAATATGTTCTTTCAGGAAAACATGATGCAGACTTGAAATTGTAAAAAAACAATAAAATAAGAGTAGATTATTCTAATATTCGATTATAGTGATGATGAATGTAACACAGTGCTTCTGTAAGTGTTTGAACAAAATTATTTGCTGAAGTCACAATAAAAGAAAAATCTATATTATTCCACTCAAGTCCTTGATCTCAGTGACTACAAGTTATCCTGTTATATTAACTATTTTTGCTTTCTTTAATATTAGTTTGACGTTAAATGTAATGGTGACTGTGGTGACACACTAGGTTAATTGATAGTCGCAACTGCGACAACTTCTGCTTGTAGTGCCAACCTTTACGATACTTAATGAATGGCCCAAATAACGAGATCAATGACTCAACTTAAACGAGTAAGTCTACTTCATCTAAATCATTTTTACTTTTGCCAGCACATGCTGACACAAAAGCTGACATTACCATCTCAGGGATTCTACCTTTCCTCTTTCTGATAAATTTCAGCAAAAGAAAGTTCACCTTCCTGAGACTTTAAAATGGTCCATGGGTATATTGTTTTGTAGTTGGGCCACCCCGATCCAACCGTTGCGGGGCAAGGGTCTGGTACAATGCTTAATTAGACTTTGTGCAACAGTCAGAAATCCGATGTGACCAATCAAGATTCATTTTGTCATAATGATGTCATTATTTTAACAACTATTCATTGTTGGTATTGTTAAGTA
>NW_003547635.1:5982-9683 GCF_000090795.2 Amphimedon queenslandica | reverse complement strand
CTCCCTCCTAAAATGAAGCTCCTTCTGTTTTGCCATAATTAGGGAGTGGGGAACAGAAGAGTATAAAAAAATATACACACACTCTAGTAGTGAAAAGAAGCTAGCAGCATGATCAACCTTTTCGCAAGTGTCAACAAGAACAAGGTTGAGCTGGTTTGCATGACAGTACATATAGATGGCAGCTGGATTGAGATCAGTGACCCTTTTCCTCACTCCTGACAAATGGCCTCTCAATACGGATGCACCGTCATAACATTGACAAGTTACTGATATCAATGCCTGCGTCTCTCAATCCTGTCATGATATATGTAAAGATGGCCTCAGCATCTAGCTCCTCACATTTATTGAAGGAAATAAAACACTCATGTGTCTTGCCATCTAAAATATATCTAAGAACAAATGACAAATGCTCAGTCTTACTGACATGTCATTTCATCGGCAATGATTGTGCAATATCGAGAAACAAGTAAGTCTTCTCTGATCATTGAAGATACTGACTGAGCAAAAAGAAATATTACACTCTTTGGAATATCTGTTGCTAGACAAGTAGCATTCTTGGGACCATTAAACATCCTCTGTTTCACAATATCAATGCTTCTGCTACAGAACACCATCAAAGCTCTGAAATTACCTACATTAACTGAGCAGTTATCAGAATGTATCACTTCTCTGTGGCCCCTGAGTGCTATGCCTTGTTGGCAACAGAATAAAATTGCTGCAAGGATTATTTTTACATATAATTTATTTTCCTCTATCTTGAAATCTACATCTATCTAGCTGAACTGCTACAGAACTGTTATTGGCAATCATAGACTGGTATTCCTTCCATGATAGATAGTACAGCCAGATGATATTTGGAGCTGGAGGTATCATGATATGTCCACTCTTGCCTCTGGCATGCTTCAAGTCACTAAAGCCTACACAAGTTAGAGACTGGTTGGCTGCTATCCCAAAGAAGCGACAGGCAAAACAATATACTGCATCTCTCTCAATAGAATACTCAAGCCAAGAGTAATCACCATACCAACTTGCTTGGAAGCGTCTTTTTGATGACCCAAACATTGGAACTGGAAACGCAATTCCTGATGGCTGGTGAGGAGAGTCATGCAGACTTGTGCTGTGCTATATCATTTGGAAGATGTTGTTTAGCTACTGAACTACTCACTCTCTCCTCAAACTGCATGACATGCTATGTATTTTGACTACTTTCAATATCTATTTTATAATATTAAACTTCTTACCTGTGCTAGATTGGGTACAGGCCATTGCTACATTCTGAACTGCAGCTGTATCAGACTCATTTCTATCAGCTACTGTTTTGCTTCTTTTTGAAACAAATTGCATTAAAGAAGTCTGGGTCTGGTGTCTTTTAGACATAATAAATGGATAACATGCTACCTAGTCATAGCAGATTAATGAAGCATGCATGCAGCCTACAGTACTATACTACTATAGAGACATGGTACATTAAATACACTGAGGTGGAAGCAACTGCATCGTTGTGGCAAGTGGCAGTGGTCCTGTGGCTTGTGGTTTGAACTTTGAATGTAATTATAATAACAATATTTCAATAATAATAACTACAAGCGTAACAGTGTAAAAAATATTCCTATAATTGATTTTACCACCTTGCAAGTATAACTTTGTCATTATTAAGACTTATATAGGTTCTCTCTACCTTCTAATGCTTCTAGAAAAGTCTTTAGACAGTATCTCTATGCTCTCTTGCTGTTAGAAAGCTCTTAACTTTGTCCCATGTGTAAACTGCCATTTTGTTTGCCGTGGCCACACCCACTCACGTAAAGGAGCGTGGGCGGGTGGTTGCTAAGGCTTGTTATTTCTCCAATACAACATGTATAGAAGAAATGTAAGTGTGGACATACAAATAAATATATATATATATATATATATATATATACATAGCGCGACAGTGAAATCAATTATAGGAACGACCTAGGGGCTTCGCCCCCAGGTCGTTAAAAACCCAATGCAAACTAATAACTAATCCACACCTTTGAGTCTCGTTTTCAGGAAAATTTACTAAGGCAAAGCCTGGGCCTAGATCTGCCTATGGACTCAAGGAAACTAGGCCAATCAAAGTATATTGGTATGCAAACTAATGAAAGTACTGATACTGGAACCACAAAGAATCTAATCATATATCTTTGTAGCGTAACACTAGATGCCACTGTTACTACAGAATATCTAAAGTTGGTGCAATAAATGAAGGAGGAAAAGCAGAAGCATTCACATTAAAAATTAATGTTGCCTTGAAAGGATTTAATGTGGATTTACAGAAATGTGTTGGTTTTGCTAGCAATGGAGCTCAAGTGATGGTGGGTAGGGAAAATGGTGTAGCTATTAGACTCAGAAGAGATTGTGTGTCAATTGTGGCAATTCATTGTGTTGCACATCGGTTGGCAATTAGCATGTAGCCAAGCTGCCAAACCATTCCCTCAACTAGAACAATACAAGGCACTTTGATTTTAGTGTATTCTTAATTCAGCCAATCCAGGAACTGTGCATTTCCTACAAGGAATACTGGCAGTTTTGAAAAGATCCACAGATTTAAGCCAAGCCATTGTATGTTGTTATTAGATGGTTGTGTCTTCAATGGTATTAGTGCAGTGACGCCAACATTTAAATCTCTAATAGTGTTTTTTGACGAAGAAGCTGCTGAGCACAATGATCTAGTACTAAAGGCCAGCTGAAGCAGGTTTCATGCTACTCAATTTTGGCAATAACACCTATGTTATACAATATATTGAATTAACTTACACGATTTAGTCAAGTCTTCCAGAAAGACTAACTGGAATTTTCTGTAACTTCACCTTAAGTAGATGCTACAATATCAGCTATCTCTTGTTTATAAGGACCAGCTCTTACAGAGGTTATGAAGCAAGTTGAGAGTAATGTAACTTTTGAGGAGGGACATTCTTTTGAATTGTCTTTCAATGATAAGATTAAGTGTAAAAACCTGTGAAGATCATTTGTGGAACAAATAGTAAGCAATGTTAAATCACAATTCCAGCAAAACATCTGTGATATCATCTATGAGTATTCTTCACCCAGAGCACATCCCAAAGATCAAACAAAGCTACTGATATACGTTAACTCTGAAGTGAATGTACTGATAGACCTCTTTTCCTTGCAGGGCCCAACAATAACTAACTTAGAATGCAAGCATGAATGGTCAGCTCTGAAACAACAAGCTGCAAAAACTATTCGATGCTATCTCTTCAGCATTTTAGGGTCATCATTTGTAAAAACCACAGAGAGCAGTATCCACACTTAACTAAACTTGCTCTGACTTCTATGGCAACTCCAATTTCCACAGCCAAGTGCGAAAGGGGTTTCAGTACTCAAAATAGGATCAAGACCGTTTAAAGACTACTAAGTTAGAAATAGTCATGCGACCCTTTGAAGAAGGTCTACCAGTTGGTGAAATGGACTATTATCGACCAGCAAAGATTTAGACTTTTTACGTCAAAAAATTTACTATTTAATTGTCTTAAGTAATTTACCAACTGATTTAAATTTGTAAGCAATGTAGATACATGCTTAAAAACTATTTTAAGCACAGATAATTGGAAATGAGACTCCTAGATCTCACACTTTTTCAATTATTAATTTATTTACAAATTTGTAGCTCTTAAAAGAAGTAGTGATATATTACTCTAAAAGCAAGGAAACTGAAGTGA
>NW_003547635.1:0-2728 GCF_000090795.2 Amphimedon queenslandica | reverse complement strand
GACTGCTGACATCCTGACACAAACAAAAGAAAATAAAATAAATAAAATAAAAAAAGAAAAAAATAATGCACATACATGTGTAATAAAGTAAGAAAAGGACAAACTAAGACAAATGACAAGTAGAACAGGGACACCAAAAAAAGAAAAGTACATACATTACAACTATCAAAGTTAACTAAAAAATGATTCCAAAAAATAGTCCAAAGTTTCCTCTTAATTACATCAAATGAAGTATCTAAATCAATATACGGCAAAGTATTCCAAAGTCTTGCGATTCGATTAAAGTAAAAGTGACGGAAACGATTAGAGTGACTAACAGAAAAACTAGTTTATTTTTAGAACCACGAGTATTGGCAGACGAAAAAGAGACATACTGGAGAATATCAAAACTAGGATCAGGGAACTTTAAACATTTAATAAAAAATAGAACATCATTTAGTTCATATAAGTACATTAACGGGAGTAAATTAAGGGAGAGCAATCTTTCCTTATAAGTAGATTTATTATAATCATTTGTGATATATTTTGTAGCTCGACGCTGAATCCTCTCAATACATAAAATATCTTTGATAAGCATAGGGCGCCAAAGTTGAGAGCAATATGTAATTTTGGATCTCACCAATGAAATATATATGAGTTTCTTAACAGAGGTAAAGGCATTTCTGAAACATCTCTTAACTAATGAAAGTTGACTGTATGCTTTGGAAGAGATAAATTTGTAATGGCCAGACCAAGACAAATTGTCAGATACAATTATACCTAAATCTCGACAACTAGTTGTAACTTTGAGTTGAGAACCACAGAGTAGATAATCATTCTCAAAAGGTGTTGAATTTGTAGAGAAACGAATCAGGGAACATTTACTAGCATTGAAAGACAATTTAGAAGAGACGCACCATTCAGATAGAGAAATTAGATCTTTTTGCAAAGCAGAGCAGTCTAAATAGGAGGTGATGACTTTAGATAACTTAGTGTCATCAGCAAACAGAAGAGCATTGGATGTTTTCAAGTAGGAAGGTAAGTCATTTATGTATAAAATGAATAACAATGGGCCAAGAATACTACCCTGTGGCACACCAGAGCAAACTGGAAGCCAGCTAGAAGTATGATTATCAATTTTAATGCACTGATATCTGTCAGATGAGTATGAATGAAATAAGAGCCATAGTGTACCAGTAACTCCAGCTCCCCAATGTTTTGAAAAGAAGTTTTTGATGGGAGACTGAATCAAAGGCCATCTTAATGTCTAACATTACAGTGTCAACTTGTTGATTATTATGTATAGTTAAAAAAATACTGTGAAAATGCACCAGCAGCTGCTTAGGAGCAGAGCAATTTAGCATAAAGCCAAATTGACAGAGAGAAACTGAAGAGCTGGTAATAAAATCAAACACTTTGTTAAAAATCAGTCTTTCAAAAACTTTAGAGACTGAAGAGAGAAGAGATATAGGTCTATAATTTGAGACCTGTGACAGATCACCAGATTTTGGAATGGGAATAATACAGTATCTACGCCATTCAATAGGAAAGTATGATTTTTGAATACATAGAGTATAGAGATGATGTAATGGCTCTAACAAAGGGGTAGCAGCACCTTTCAAAGTGGCAGGAGAAATACCATCACCTCCCATAGCTTTGGAAGCAACAAGTTGGGTAAGCACTTCAAAGACGTCTTGAAGTGAGATGGAAATAGAGCACAGTGATTTTTCTGGAAAGTAGGAAGGATGTAGTACAGGGGAGTTAGATTTAGCTGTAAAAACAGAATGAAAGAAGTTATTAAAAAGATTAGCTTTATCAACAGGATCCTCTGCCTTATTAGATTGATGATACATAACTGAAGGCATTTTAGAAGATTTTGAAAAACTTTTTAAATAGTGATATATAGCAGGATTTTTTGAAGTAGCGAACTCCTTGATTAGATAATTTAACAGAAACTAATTCTGAATCAGTAGGAGAGGGTATACGAGAAGAGGAGAGAGAGTGATCGAGAGCAAGAAGAACCCCACCACCACAAGAAGGCCTATCATATCTATGTACTTGAAAAGAAGATGGCAAGAATTCACCATTACTAACATCAGGGTGCAACCAAGTTTCAGTCAATGCAATTATCTTAACGGTATCATTAGAATAAAGAAAAGATGAGAAATTACAAAGTTTATTAACAATACTACAACAATTCCAATAAAAGATACCTAGGTCTAGTCATTGCGGAGAACTAACAAAAGGAGGGGAAATAACTGTAGGAGGGGGTGAAGTCTGACAAGAACTAGGACGAGAACTATGTTGTACAGTACGGGAGGAAGAGTGTTGTTGTAAATTAGCAGTAGGGGCGGTAAAAAGAGGATCACAAGGGTCAAAAAGAGGAGTAGGTGCAGGAACATTTGAACTATTAGCTAAATCAGCAAGGCATGGTACTAAGTCACCCAGACTGTTTCAAGGTACAACAACCCCATCAACAACCCTCCCTGTTAATCTGCCACTTACAAATGTGACCCGATATGAGAAAACCAGGCTATCTGCGGGATTTTGGTAAAATCAGTTTTTGGTACTCACAGATAGAGAAAAAAATTTCCTTTCAAGCAATATCCCGTTTATGACAATGTGCAATAAAAATTGGAAGTTAGGGACGCTGTTTGGACGATTGCTCTGGAATACTAGTACAGAGAAAAAGCCATTTTAAGTTATTTTCAATGTTTCCGTGTCATGCCCGTTCACGAAGTAAATGAAA
>NW_003547634.1:14063-15601 GCF_000090795.2 Amphimedon queenslandica | reverse complement strand
CCAAGTTCAAAGGCTCAGGCTCTAGACGATTACCCGATACTCTCTTATAGTATATACACGGGAGAGCTCCTTCTCCGTCTGACCAGTAAGAATAAGTAATATACCTTAGTATCCGGCTCGGTGGACCAGCCAACAATGTGAGAAGGAGAGTCTCCACGTCCGATTCTGTCACCAGCTAGCTCTGTGAAGTCTATGAGTCTGACTGTGATCCGTTCTGACAAACTCTGGGGCTGAGCGATGAATCCAACAGTTGCTCCTTTAGTTAGCGCAGCTGAATGAATGGCTGAATCGCAAAGAGTTAACAAATTGTATAAAATCTTTCTTTTACAACCAATAGATCAAACAAAGATGGATGAAATGTAAAGGACAAAAATGAAGTTACAAAAATGGAAGTATTTATACACAGTTGTGACATCATAATCATAATAATAGTAAATTAACTCTGATTCACAATACCAATACCTCACAAGATTGCCTAGGAAATGTGGTACTTCGATCTCCATTGCTAGGTCTGGTGGATCATGTACACCTGGAGTTGATTGTCCAGATGATCCTGTTGGTTGAGGTGCATCAGAAGTGTGGTGGCTAAATCTTTACAATTGTATCTGCAAAACGATTATACCTTAAGTAAAGGTACCATTTCCTTTTACTTGACATACCCTTTGGTGGTAATACATAAGGTAGTACATCTTTCATTATTTGAGCGTCCTCCTTTAGCAAATTGAATTGTGTGACTGGGCCACCTACAACTTGTCTGGCTCAAAATAAACCAGGTGAGGTCGCATTTACAATGAAGTGTTGAAAGCATTTGATGCCTTTTATTTTCTTAAATAATGTAGTAAAGTAACTAGACCAGTCAAATGTTTCTACATTGAGTTCACTTGGTACAAGTTTGGGCTTTCTTCACAGCAGATGATTGTTCTACAACTTGAAAGAAGTCATCCAATGAGTCCACATCTGCTTATCGGAACTTTAGCTTTACAAGTCCAAAGCACCAGACTGGAAATATTTTGTGTTTCCAACTGGCAGAAAGGAAATTGAAATGGACGCGTTAAGTCCTGTCATGACTCTCCATAAAAGGTACTTGTGACCGAAATGCATGAAAGGTATTCACAGCAAACTCTCAAAAGTATATTTTAGAATTTCAATAAAACTAAACAGAACTTTGACGGAACTGATAACAGCATGCACTTATATAAACAGTTATTGATTATATAAAAGAACATAAACATTAATTAAGACATTGTTAGGCATTATCATAAATCATAGCAAGTAAAGAACCGAAATGCCTAGCAGTAAAGGAAGTAATAATAAAAATAACAGTAAAAATAATACATAATAACAATCATAATTATACTAATACCATGAGAGTAATTGTTCTAGCAATATAACAACTGTTCCCCTTTAAGCTTAACATACGAATGGTCCATGATCGACTCGAGTCCTTGAATGTGTCAAATGACGTAGTGCAATGGTAACAGTTGGAAAAACATCACATTCATTATAAATGTCTTAAGACTCCTCGGGACTACTATCGT
>NW_003547634.1:6257-10043 GCF_000090795.2 Amphimedon queenslandica | reverse complement strand
TTGATATTGACTGAGTTAGGCCATGATTCTTCATATGAAAATGCACCATGCTTATGACAGCATTTTCCCCTTTACCAGTGTCAAATGATTCATTGATCACAATATTAACCTGCTGAAGCATAGCTTCATAGCACACTCCAATGATATCACAATTCCTGGAGTCAGAAAGTAAATTTCACTTGCTTGCAATCGACTTAAAGGATAGTGAACCTTAAAAAAGTAAATAGGCTAGATACACTGTAATATTATAAAATGTTACCTGTTGAGCATAATGAAAGCTATAATGTGCTACAGTAATTGGCATAGAAAGTGGCCTTGTCAGTGGGGGAATGTAATTGTCTGCCGCATCAGTACGCAGCCCTTTTATCAACAATTGTACTACCTTTCCTTTTTAACCATACTTCTGTGATGCAGTGCCTTTTGCATTGCCTGACAGTGATAAATATAATACTTGAGTTATTACAGTTCTAACTTACCTCAGTTATCCTATCCATATTGCATGTCAGCACTTCTTATAATCAGTGCACTTATCTCTTTACAAGTGGCAGCACATAGGCTTCATTTTTTCAATATAAGGCAGGTAGTGTCATCACAACATGTCAAATGTTGTTTGAGCACATGCTTTGACCTGAAGCCCTTCACATTATTCTGCATACTTTAAGTGTACCTGCCTTTTACATGTACTGCATGGTATAAAATTCTTATTCTCATAAATTTTCATTCCAGGTATTCTGGAGTCCAGGAAGACTGATTCAATGGACTTCAGCGTAATTTCTGATGAACAGAAGAGCCCTGAGAATGTCGTCATAAGTCAAAGCATGCATTTGGTGTCTTCCAGCATTTCCATATACTCTAATAAAATAAATTACGTAACATTTAACTGTAAGTTTCGTATTAATCCATTCATTGTGAAGTTTTTCATGAAAATGTGAAAGGGCTTATAACTCAGCAAAGAAGGCTTTGCTACTGCCGATTTTAGTGTCAAAAGGAAGGATTTTGTTTGTATAACATGATTTTATAATTAAATGAATTGAGCCTAGGTAAAATTTTTTGCAATTATGAGCCAATAACTCAAAATGATAATTTCCACAGAGAGCCTGGTTTTCTTATATCGGGTCATACAGTATCCTGTACCGAACATGAAAATGAAATACTCGCTCAATTCATTGCCTCTGAGTTATGCTCTATTGAAGACAGACTAATGAAGCATAGCGTAAAGCTGAAGGTTCATTTTTTGTTGTATGGAGCAGAATTAAGCATCATTTACTCCTGCAACCCACCCATGCTGCTCTCACACTGCCATGCTGCTTAACATCGATACCTTCAAACTTGCGCAATGTCACCATACCCACTTAGTTCACCTTCCAACTCAACTGTGTAACTAATGGCGAAAGCCTTTGAATAATGAAACTACTTAACATTAATGTTTACTTTGTATAATCATTTGACCATATGGATGTATCTTCAAAAAATTTTTCATATTAATCGCCATACATGTTTTAACCATTATTTCCAATCGTTTGTGATGGTACCCTATAAAAATACTGAAGACTAGAGTAACTTTTTCCTATTTCTACAACAATTAGTAACAGTCACATTCAACTTAACAAAATGGTTGGCTCATACCTGTGATCAAAAATCTCAATGTAAGTGCTACTCTCTAGGAGAAATGGCTTGTTGCATACAAGTGTCCTGTTTGGTGATACTTGGAGATACTTTTCCCAATAGAAGTTGAAATGAGGCCAAAACCATTCAGATTAAGTGCTTGAAATCAGCTGTATTGGCTGTTTCAACCTCCTGTAACAAGTGATGATGTACTTCATTGGCAGGGCGGCTGCTAATCCATTCCCTCACCCATATCCTACGATTTTTTCTTTCTTATGCTTTTTAGTTATTGCAACCGCAAGTAAAACACCACACGCATTAACTTGCAAAGAATCAGCCATTTTTATAAACCTTTTTCTCAACTTAATAACATGTGTTGCAAGGAACAAGCTGCTCTAGTGTATTGTTTTTGATGAACATGTTGCCTACAGCCATGTTGCAGGCAACAAGTTGCCCAGTGTATGGGGGCTTAAAGTATAAATAGATAACATCATTCACAAGTTGCAAAAGAATTAAAATCAATTATCAATTCCATTGAAGAAAGATTGAACCGTTAAACCAACTTAAAGACAATACATTAATGAAACTTGGTTTTCTCTATGATCATTTTTCTGCCTGTGCTGACGCATTCAGCCCTGTAGTATACCTTGCTAATAAATTAAAGTGTAAGAAAGTCATTTATATCTAGTACTTGCAGCTGACACACAGTGACAATAAGCATCACAAGCCTTTACATTATTAAAAAAGCCAAATAATATAAGAATTCCACTTTTAAATTGTACACTAATAATAGAGATAGCTAATCATGCAGCATTAAAATGCATCAAACATGATAGCAGGCAATTAGCTTTCATACAACATCTGCTCTTTCACATTTCTCCATTATACAACTCAGTATTTCTTTCGTTCTCCAATCAAAATGACATGTGACCATCACAAGGGATTTTCAGATATTTAAGTTCATCTTATTCTTCTTGCTACTTGCACCATCATCTGTGTACTTGGCTATATAACAAACACCAATAAAACAAAAGTTTATAACTTTATTATGTAAACTATGGTCCCTGACTTTCATATCTCTGCAAATGACTCATACAACACATGAGTGGAGTATTCTTTGGATAAGTTACAAGCAATGTACCAAGTCTTTGGCTTCTTTTTGTCCATTTGGCAACTGTTAAATACACATTCATAAACATATTAAACGACCTGGGGCACAGTTCCCTCTTGTTCCCAAAATTGTTTTCATTGTCTCGCTATTTATATTCAGATATTCGTATGTCTAAACTTAAAATTTCTTCCATACACATTCTATTGGAGTAAAAGGAAACCTCTGCCTATGCTCCTACTTGAAATAGGTGTTGTCACAGGAAGAAAAATGGCGACTATCTCAACTAAAGTTGGGGCGATCCACGAAAGCTTTCTAGCAGTTAAATAACAAACATAATACTTTGAAAAGACTGCAACCACACTGAAATAAGTACTGTACAGAAGAAAATTTTGGAGGGACTGCAAATTTCAAAATTTTGGTGATTGGCGAATTTTAATTTCGCAAATAATTGTGGCCATGTGCCATTGAGCATGTGCATGATGGTTCAAAGCGGCGAATGTTTTTTAGTGATTGGCTATCAAAATGACAAATTTGCCAAAATTAATTACATCCAAAATTTTATTCTATACTTTATTCCAGCCACGTTAGAAAATGCATTTTACATGTAAAGACAGCTAGACTAAAATTATTATTGAAATTCATGTTTAAAATTAATAATTCTTTTTAAATGCAGATCAATGCGAATTATTCTGTTATGTGGTAGCTGGCAATGAAAATAAGTGATAATGTCTGTTTCTGATATTTAATCCACTCTCGTGATCATCAGTAATAACGCTTCTAATTGATTTCAGTAATTAATAATATTAACCCTTTCACAGTCTAGTGTTTAAATTTGTTAAATCATCCCTTAGGCAGATGTTTCATACAATGAGATAGCTGCAAGTGTATTTGCCTCTATAAAAATGGTACAAGCATACATGATAACTTTATTTTTGAAAAAGCAAAGAAGCACTGAAAGTAACTGTACCAAAGCTAAGTTTTATAAGTATATGTTAACTTCTCAGAAAAGTACTTGTTAAAAATGTAATTTTAGACAAAATGCATATAAGTATTTTATAAATCTTGTTAAA
>NW_003547634.1:3910-5625 GCF_000090795.2 Amphimedon queenslandica | reverse complement strand
TGACATTTTGAGAGCAAAATAATGATAGTGATAGTGCTATTATCTCCCAGGTCTAATCAAAATGTATAATAAAATAAATCTATCAAGACTATTATTGTCCTTTAAACAATATGTATTATTCAAGAATCTTTAGTATTATGGATCATTGTAAGTGCTTGTCATAGATGGGACAAGGTTCCATCGTTAGCAGTATAATTATTTTTAATGGCACCAAATTAAAAAAACCAGCAATATGTATTAGCTTGTATGTATAAATGTACTTATATACACAAATTCATGCAGGAACAACATTTGCAAAAGTTGTTTTGCAACACTCGAAGTACTTTGGAACCTCAACTTACTAGAATAGTATTCTCAATAGCGGTTGTGTATAGACGCTATTGTACTAGAGTAATCAGTATTGACCCAGGAGGTGTAGTAGAGATTTCATCTATTTGCATAGGTCCTAGGTTAAGGTGTGGCTCTAATGGTAGAACTATAGCGGTATTGGCAAAGGCAGAGCTTTTTTCTAGTTTTGCCATTGATTTGCAGGGGATATGAGTGCTTTGGGTTCGTAGAACACTCAGGGGTCCTTGCAAATGGACCTGCAACCCTAAGCAGAGGTTAAAAAGGCTATATATTTTTTCATATTATTTGCCTGAAACTTTTCTCTTTCACTTATGTTTGGCATAAATGTTAAATGCATGTTACTTATGATAATCTATTTCACAAAGGTACGTCAGTTATGGTTCATTTAACTGAGATATATATGTGACCACAGGTATGTTACAGCGGATTTTTAAATTCATCATTGTATTGAAAAATTTAAACCTGTGAGTGGTCTGTTAGACTACAATTGTTTCTTAGAGTTATATGTTAACTGGAGTAATTTTATGATAAATTGAGAGCAGGAAGTTGGATTCTTTAGCTACAAAGACAAGTTTTACTATCCTCCATAAGGTACCTTTTGTCAATTATGGTCACACATGTTCTTTGAAACATTTTTGTGCATAGATGTGAATAACATGCTGTTATAATGAAAATGTTTGCAAAAATTGTACTTTTACACATAATTATGTGTAAATTATTTGTAGATTGAAGTACCACACATTATTACAGTTTAATTAATAATGATTATACTAGCTGTGTGACATGTAACTATGGTTTAGACAAGTCTCGTGGGCAATATGAGGGTAATATAATGGAATAATTCATAGAAGAAGCCAAATTTTATCTGATTAAATTTTTGGGAATGTCAATAACCATAAGAACCAGTGTCTGCAGGCCTAATAATGATGCTTTCTTTTATTATTTTACTTAGTGAATCTTCGGCTTGATTGTACTTACTAGATGGCTACGTAATTTCTCTATTTTTTACAGTTACATTGAAAATGTATGATTTTATGTAAGTCTGGGACTGCAATATTTGCCCTGTTATTAATGCCTTGACTTCAATTCAATGTCGTATAAATTTTAACTTTTTAATCAAGCAGTGCTGATTAGTATCAAGGTGCACTGCATAGTCAACTTTTTGGGACCTCTTGTACTCTCTTAAGGAAATTTTAGCCACATTAAGTATAAAAATTGCTTTACACTTAAGGTACTTTTGGATGAAATTTTAATATTTTTTTAATTGATGCCATTTTATAGGAAATAAAAAGTTGTACACCTTGTGCTATTTTTAAATTTTTACCATACACTGTATATAAGTTATAGATCATTGAACTTTAAATATA
>NW_003547634.1:0-3900 GCF_000090795.2 Amphimedon queenslandica | reverse complement strand
TATACTTACATTAACCATGAATATCATTAATCTTTTTATGAATATAGTTTAATCTGACGTCATCCTACATGCTAATGCGGAAGTCACATGACTTCTGTGAGTATATTCATGGCTTTTGGCAGTAAAAGGGGTGGGTATGCCATGTCACTGAAATAAAGATGGCCGTCTGTCCTGTTTGATTCTCTGTAAGCTCCTCCTCCTTCAGCTGTACGCGCATAAGGGAAAGCCTCTATCTCGGCATAGATCTCGGCCCCTGGTTCTCTAAAGTACAAGCTAAAGCCACAAATTGAGCAACAATGCTTTATACTGACATGGTAGCTATCTTATTGACTTTGATTGTATATCTAAATGCAAAAGCAGCAGAGATCACTTTTTCCTCAGCAAAGAAGTTTCCAGAACCATAAGTTTTGTGATCAAATGCACACTTTATTCCTTTTTAGAAAGGAATACACCTGTGAGTTAAGCAACAAACCTTTGATATAATGGACAAAGTCATTGTGGAGAGGTCTGACTTTTGAAGACGGTGGTGATTCACTATTTTACTATTCTGACTTGCAATATCTTGTTTCAATTAAATCTTTACTATCACTAGTTTTGCCAGATTAATCATTAAAATTATAACATTAATACTGTTTTATCTGTATAATCATATTACTTTTAAAAATGAGAATCATAAAAAATTGATCATTAAAAGAAACAACATAAAACAATCAGTAAATAAAAGCAAAAAAATGTAGAGCTGTTAACTTTGTACTAGTATTAGTACTCTCAGCCGAGTTTTTACAGACCTATTAAGGTACACACACATAACTTCAAGTTTAATAAACATTAATCTACATATAGACACTCTAAAAAAGGTAATGTGATGCTTTTAAGGCAAAAATGCTCACAAGGCAAAACTCAACATTTGCAATGGTGCATGCCACATTTTGTTAATAAATAAGCATCCATAAAGTACAAAATGCACTGTTTTATACAAATAATACCAACTGCACTACAAAAAAATGATTACAAAATATCATAATATAGAATTAAAATCTCATAGAATAATGTTTTTAAAAAGCAGTTTTGACACATGGAATATACTGCATTTAAATTTTGTGCAAAATTTTCATAAATATATATTACAATAATTAAATACCTCAACCTACTTTAGAATTATTACTACTGTACATGTCATGAATTTACTACAAATTGAGAGAAAAAGAAGGCTCATTTAATGTAGTACATGGTTTAATGTAGTACATGGTAACATGCAAGTACAAAAATAAATGAACAAGGAGTGTAGATATAACAACTTAAAACTTATCAATGCAGCAAAGAATTATATAGAATTAGGACTTGCGACTAATGAAATTGATTCTTTATAATTGCCACTGCTATGAAACAATCACCATGAAGGTATTGTAGGTCAAATTTAAAAACTATTTTGCATGTTGTATAGTTCCCATAATGCTATAATGCTAGCTAGCATAATAGCATTATTCCAGCTTGTTAAGTACTCCTCCAGTAAAAATTGTTTTCACACACACACTTACCTACCATGTAAGTTCTGTCGTTCATTTCAGGATAACTGATAGTTACATAAAAAAAATAAACCATAATTTTAAAAATATAACTTAATACATATTTAGTGTAGTTATCTATCAATATTTATGTTGTTAAAGCTTATAGCAAAATAAAAGTAAATACATGAAAGTAAAACTAATGGTGTTAGCAAAAGTACATACAATATGAAAAATTTTAAATACATCGTAGATGAAAGGTAGATACATCATGCAATGTCTGGTTATTAATAACAAAAGTAATGATTGCCAGTAATTGCAATGGTAACTTTATTGCCATCTGTGCTCAGGCAATATCAATGCTATATTATTAATGGTCCTTCATTGAATCTGATGCCTTAATGAATCTAAAATCAAGAGTTTATTTGAGACATAATGATAAAATATATTTTACAGTCAGAGACATGGGCATGTGAAAATTACTTACTCAGCAACCATTAACACAATCTTTTAAAGAATACGGCAATGTCCATGGAACAAACTGTTTCTTGATTATGAGATGTTCACTGTACTAAAAGAGAGAGAAACCGATGATAATTTGACTTGTACCAGTTGTAACTCTAGTTGTACAAGTGCATTTAAAAAATAAAATTGACTATGTTAAAACGTGTGCATCCATTATACCATTAACAGAAAAGGCAACTTCTTTATTTAAATCCTGAGATAGAAAATTCGCTTTTACTTTTACTCTTCGATACTCTATTTGCACAAGTAGGACCTTTAAACAAATTAATTCTAATAAAACAATAATCAATGAACAAATACCATAAGCAGTTTTCACAATTAAAATACAGATCCACCTTTAATTTAGTGCCAGTAACACATTTATAAAAAATTAATGAACAAATAAATCAAGAAATAATGATAACAATAACAGAAGAAGCAATATATACACTAAGGTCCGTATCAGCATATACACCAAAATGATAACGTTAAAATAGTATTAAATTGATATGAACAAGCATATGCCCCACCATCAGAAATGTCAATAAAAGGATCAAGTGTTGGTATACAACTAACTAAAATTTCTTCAATATCGCCCGTAAATTACTTTCACAGAGAGTATGTTCCCTACCAGCATCAGCATACTGCCGGTAAACCTTGTGTCGGGACACACTGGACGGCAATAGCTTGGCCTTCCCATAATCCCTCGCTCCAGGTATCCTCCCAGGTAGTAATATGGTGTAGTCTTCAGCATAGTTCTCCAAAAATGCTACCACATCTTTAATGCCTTCCACAGAAACAGCATGACAAGGAATGCGACCAGTGTTCCCATGAACCCTTCAATAAAAATTTTAATTACTCCCTTTTGGATTATTCTTATTATTTTTACCTAGGTTTTATTCCATTTTGAAGGAAATGCCTCCTCAAGTTCTTGTAAGTACCATTTCTGATACTGTATACGAACAAGAAGAGCTTCTTACATATCTATTTTCAAAAGATAAGAAATAACTTTTTGTTATAGATATTTTTTGTTCAATACTTTCTTTCCCCTGTATTCATACTCAGTCCTATTCCTCTGAACTGTTTCACAAGATGTTGAAGACTTTTCTCACTCTCTGAATAATAATAACAATAAAAATAATAATAATAATACTAAATAATAATAATAATAATAATAATGATAATAATAATAATATTCCTTCTCACTCTCATAATAATAATAACAATAACAATAATAATAATGATAATAATAATAATAATAATGGAACACCAACTATGCTCAGGTATTAGGGTGGATTAGGACTCATCTAACTTTCTCAACTTTGAGAGCCACAATCTTATGTCTTTGGGGCACACGTACCAAATGGAGATCAATGAATATGGCTGACAGTTTCCCCCATAACATTATTATGCACTAAAATGAACAAATTACTATTACATTAATTTTTTTTCCAACACTATTTCTATTCCTAAACTACTTTTGTCCTACTTGGTGTATTTTGGTTAGTTTATAATAATAATAATAATAATAATAATAATAATAATAATAATAATAATAATAATATTCCTTTCTCAATCTCATAATAATAATAACAGCAATAATAGTGTTGTTCTAGTTCTTACTTTTCAAATAGTTCTAGTTTTAGTTCTAGTTCTAAGCCTTTAATTTGCTTAGTCTTAGTTGTAGTTCTGGTTCCAAATTTTTAGTTTGTACAGTTCTAGTTTTAGTTCTAGCTCCAAGCATATACTCTACATAGTTATAGTTCTAGTTCTAGTTCCAAGCTCCTGGTTTCCCTAGTTCTAGTGTAGTTCTAGTTCTAGTTTAGTTCTCTTTCCTTTATTTTGACACTTTTCGATGACATAAGCTCTAATCAAGCTAGTTGGCAACATT
>NW_003547633.1:14723-15607 GCF_000090795.2 Amphimedon queenslandica | reverse complement strand
ATAATAGTAGTTAGCTGAATAATGATAATAAAGATTAAAAATATAATAATTCTATAAGTCATGCAGAATGAATAATAATAATTAGAAAATAACAGTGATAAAGTAAAAAAACAAAGACTGGAATTCCCAGACAATGGTCCACTTTGCCATCTATGTTGAACTTGGGGGGTACAGCCATGATAGCACTTTAAAATAACTTGACTTGTCTCTTGACTGCATGAAGGCACACTGAGCTAATGTTGAGTGTGTTGATTGCTCAGTAGTTAGATCTAGTAGTAGTCTGTTTTCTCATTATCACAGGCAATGGTTGCATGTTTACAAAAGTTGAAGAGAATAGCTCAAGAGGATATCAGCTTATCTGTAGATCTCAACTGTCATAAAACACAGGCTAATATTATCGACATAGTGATCATAAGCATCAGCTTACCTGCATGTACTGAAACTGCAAGGATGATAAAGTTCCTATCAAAGACTCAAATAGAGCTGATAAATGTTATATTGTTAGGATTATTACTTTCGTTGTATTAGTATTATTATTATTATTATTATTATTATGTATTATAGTGATTATTATTTCTATTATTATTACTTTCTTTACTGCTAGGCATTTCAGTTCTTTGTTATTATTATGATTTATTATTATGCAATGATGATGTAACTATGTGTTAATTAATGTTTATGTTCTGTTATGTAATCAGTAACTGTTTATATAAGTGCATGCTTTTAATCTGTTTCCAGTTCTGTGAATGTTCTGTTCAGTTTTATTCAAATTGTAAAAAATACTTCTGAGAGTTTTGCCGTGGTTGCCTTTCACGCGTTTCGGTCACAACATTGGCGACGAGGGTATTTGGAACTATAGATCTATCTACTTATCTTCTACTTGT
>NW_003547633.1:5024-10360 GCF_000090795.2 Amphimedon queenslandica | reverse complement strand
CGCACTTGTAGTATCTAAAATGCAGCTGTACTGCTATGAAAAGGCTTTGATTTGATTATGTAAATAATTGGAGCATGGAGAATATCCCTCACAAATAGATACTAAAGACAGTAAGAGAAATTGCAAGTAGATACAACTGATTGTAGTCCATGTGGCCGATTTATCAATGCATGCATGGCTACTTTTACACAATTTTCAGGTATAGCTGAAGCATAGATATTTTAATTAAAGTATCTATGGCTGAAGTTAAGACTGAGAGCTTTATGCTCAAAAGAGATTCAGTGAATTTTCTAAATATTAGGAACAGGAAATATCACTTATTTTACCTCAAAGATTTGTTGATGGATTGAATATGACATGGTATAATGGCTTTAATATAATCATAAATTACCAACACTCAGTTTATACTATTATAGTTATTGTTTCTAGATAGCCAGATGAACTGTTGACCTACATCAATGGCATTGAAAGCAGTACACTATGTAAACCTGTTATAACAAATAGTCAATTTTTGACCTGTTACAATAATTAGTCTTTTTTTCTTAAACTCATTATTTGGCCAAAGTTAGTTTTTATTATAGATTCCTGCTGCTTTCAGCTGTTGTTGATGAAGATTTTGATAACCTGGAGGATGTAAAATCTACTGTTCACCTACACTGAATTACCTATAATAAATAAAATTTAATATTAACAAAATAATAATAATTATTATTATTATTATGAACTTCACAGTATAAGACAAATATAGGCAGAGACGAGAGAAAAAGGACAGAGGGTACTGAAGGACAGCAACAACTAATACTGCACAGCAAGCCTTATTATTATTATTATTATTATTATTATTATTAGAATTTACAGGACTTAGACAGAATAAAGAGAATTAGAGAATTAAACAGACAGCAGAGATGTCAGCGGAGGAAAGAATAAAGGCCTGAAGGGATGTCATGACAGCCCATTGTTCTGACACCCATTCCCAGGAAAAAAAATTATATCAGACTCAAAAGTATTAATTAAGTGGGAGGGGTAAAAGAAGTGGGTAGAGGACAACAACATACTATTAGAAACAGCATGAAAAGTGTGTTTAGTTACAGCAATTTGGTCTTGCCCTTTTAAGAAGTATCTATGGTTACAATTCAAAGCACTATGCTCATACAGCACTAAGTAACAGCACTTACAGCAGTGTGGTATCTTGTTTTGCGATCGTCCAACGGCAGAAAGGGGGTCCAAAGATTGAGGGCGAGGGGTCCAAGGGAGTCCAAACACAATGTCCAAGCTCTCAGGGAGTATACGGACCGGGGGTCCAACTACTCGCGAGCGCTTTCACCCCCCGGTCCAAAAAGAAGGGGGTCCAACCACCCTCCAACACCGGAACTGAATAGATAGACTTTTTGTGTTGCGTTCACTTCATTTACTTGCACAAGACCTGAAGAAGATGAAACTCTTTGTTGGTGTTGCCATATTACTAGTCGCAATAGCAGGTCAGTAAAGATATTTTCTAACAGATCTAGATCTAAATGCCACGAAGTCCGGCAGGATCGCTAACCCATCTAATCACTGAAATAACTTGAGAGCTACAGTTGCTGTTCTAGACTGTAAAAATAGTAATTGAGATGAGAGTCTCAGTATTAATGACTGAGTTTTATTATAATGGCCTTTGGCACGAGTTTTGAGCAATATCTGCTATAGATGCCATCTATCTATGATGCCATTTTACTCTCTACTGAACTGCACTCCTCCTGAAATCTCATTATAGGACAATCAGCTGAAGGTGTGGATTGCTCCATTAATAATGGTGGCTGTGAGCATTATTGTTATGACACTGCCGGTGACTCTTACTGTGAATGTGCTTCTGGTTACACTATACAAGATGATCAAAAGAACTGCAGTTGTAAGTTATTTGACTTATATAATATTTATCACTTAGTTTATTTTCTTCTTTACTTGCTGTTATAGTGACACCACCGTGCTCAGTCAATAATGGGGGTTGTGAGCAATTATGTGCTTCATTGATTGATTCTGTTAATTGTTCATGTGTCACAGGATACACAATCAACAACACATCACATTGCGTTGGTGAGGAAAAACATTTTATTTATCATTATTTATACATCATTACATTAACTTACTAGACATTGATGAATGTGCTATAAATAATGGTGGTTGTTCTCAAGTTTGTCAAAACAGTATAGGAAGTTATACTTGTTCTTGTTATAATGGATATATCTTTAATGCAACCCTTCAGGATTGTGTTGGTATGTTGTAATAAATAAACTTATTCTTATAACCAAGAGTGGATAATTATTTATCCACTCTTGTTATAACTTATAGATATTAATGAATGCTTGAATAACAATGGAAATTGTCATCAAAGCTGTAACAACACAAATGGAAGCTATGCTTGTGACTGCATGACAGGTTATTTACTGGACACAAGTGATGATCAGTGTAAAGGTATAGAAGAAGCAGTTGGATAATGATACAAATTAAAAACAATTTGTAGACCTCAATGAATGTTGTTCAGGTGATGATAATTGCGGTCAAAGGTGTCATAACAATGACGGTTCTTATTCTTGCTCTTGTTACTCTGGGTATTATATGTCTGATAATGGATATGATTGTATAGGTTAGTCAGTTTCATCTTTGTGTCTCAAAATGTATTGTCAATAGAAATTTAAGTTAAATGAAAGAGACATTGTAGATAAACATAATAATGGATGAAAAATGTTGATTCTACAACTACTTGTGATTAAAAATAGTGATCTAGAAAAATTTGAAGTTTTATAAATATAATGTCCCATTTGATAGCGCAAATGTCCCATATTGTACTGGAAGAAAAATATTTTGTAATAATATACATTAATAAAAGTGAAACAATCACAATCTTATAAATATCTCTGTTTTAATAACCTAGACATTGATGAATGCAGTTCAAACAATGGTGGTTGTGAGCAACATTGTAATAATAGACCAGGATGGTATTACTGCAGTTGTGACTCTGGATATAAACTAGATGGAAATAGACGGAATTGTTCAGGTATCTAGCATACTTTATTTTATGTTATGATATTGTAGAGTAGTGTATGTTCCGCCAAATCCATGTGATAAATTTAATGGTGGATGTGAGCATATTTGCGTTAAAGATGGATCTTCAAATACATGTTTATGTAAAACTGGTTATCTGCTATATAACAGAAACTTTTGTGACGGTAATTGACACTAATTGTTTGATATTGATAATCAAGCCCTGATGCCATAGATATTAACGAATGTGCTGAAGGAACATCTGGATGCTCTCAGCTTTGTACAAACTCTCAAGGTAGCTATAACTGCATCTGTCAGACTGGTTACCAATTGGATTATGATAATCACACTTGTGTTGATATTGATGAATGCACTATTGATAATGGAGGATGTGAACAAAACTGTCTCAATACTAATGGTAGCTATTATTGCTCTTGTGACCTGGGTTACCTTTTAGAGCCTGACAGGAAATCTTGCACTGGTAAAGCCTATTATTGTGTTTTGAACAATAAGTTCTAACAAAAAATTGTTATAGATATTGATGAGTGCCAAGATGATGTGTGTGAACAAATATGTGAGAATCAAGTTCCTTTTTTCAATTGTTCTTGTAAAAGTGGCTTTCGATTAGAAAATTCAAAATTCTGTTCAGGTAACTAAATTATTATGTGTCCTTACACTATATTATTATAATTATATAGATATTGATGAGTGTGAGGAAGGGACTGCTTTGTGTAGTCAGCAATGCTCCAATGCAGAAGGTAGCTACAACTGTAACTGTGAAAGAGGGTACATAATAGACACTGATGGTTACACTTGCATTGATATTGATGAATGTGCTGTTAACAATGGAGGGTGTGAACAACTTTGTGAAAACACTAATGGTACTTATTTCTGTTCGTGTCATTATGGATATGAACTAAGCAACACTAATCGCTCTCAATGTGTTTGTAAGTTATGATTTTGCCTGACTATGATCAATTAAAGTAATAGTAAGGGATATAAATGAATGTCTTGAAGAAACTGATGGTTGTACCCAGTTATGTGAAGACACATTTGGTGGTTATGCTTGTAGCTGTCATTTAGGATATAAACTGGAGAGTGACAATCAAACATGCATTGATATTGATGAGTGTGCTGTTAACAATGGACAATGTGAACAAAATTGTAATAACACTAATGGCAGTTATGCTTGCTTTTGTGATGAGGGATATTCACTCAGCAACATTCATTACTGTGAAGGTAACTTTGCTTAAGCACAACTTAACTGTAAAATTTTTATAGATAATAACGAGTGTCTTTTCAACAATGGAAATTGTGATCAGATTTGTAATAACACTCTTGGATCATATAATTGCTCTTGTTATCCTGGATATAATCTAACAATTTCTGATGATATTTTTGGGTCTGGAAATATGTTAGTTGATTACAAATGTTTAGGTATAACAGCATCAAATAAAAGTTGATTGTTAAAAGTAATTAAATTGCAGATATTGATGAGTGTGAGAATGATAATGGAGGTTGCTCTCATATATGTAATAATACAATTGGATCTTATCATTGTGACTGTTTTGATGGATATGTCATTGATGAATCAAACACTTTGGGCTGTAGAGGTAGTAATGATGCATAATATTATGGCCTAAGATTAATTTTAACATTTGTAGACATTAATGAATGTGTAGAAATGAATGGAACTTGTGAGCACATTTGCACTAACACAAATGGAAGCTTTGAGTGTTCTTGTTATACTGGTTACAATGGAAGTGTGTTTTGTTCAGGTACATTGTAATTATTATGATAATAGTTTCAGTTTACTAGATATTAATGAATGTATTGAGAATATTACGAACTGTACTCAAGAGTGCATTAATACAGATGGTAGTTATTATTGTGAATGCGACAATGGATATTATTTGAGTGATGACAATCACACATGTATCGGTTAGTTTGATGATAACTTTAATTATATACAGCTCTCATTTGATACAGATATTAATGAATGTACAAATGGAACTAGTTTGTGTGATCAAATATGTATTAATGATGCTGGTTCATATCATTGTGATTGTGACATTGGGTATTTAATAAGCTCTAACAACATCACTTGCAAAGGTAATTGTAAAGAGATAAAAATTAGTAATTTAATGCCCAATTTTGTAGATATTAATGAATGCAATGACACTAATGGTATAGATGATTGTGAACACACTTGTCACAATAATATTGGATCATATTATTGTACTTGTGATATGGGATATGTAATAAATACTACTAACAATAACACATGCAATGGTAAGTATATCAGTGTGGGAAGT
>NW_003547633.1:0-2644 GCF_000090795.2 Amphimedon queenslandica | reverse complement strand
GATATTGATGAGTGTGAGAATAATAATGGAGGTTGCTCTCATATGTGTAATAATACAATTGGATCTTATCATTGTGACTGTTTTGATGGATATGTCATTGATCAATCAAACAATTTGGACTGTAGAGGTATAAATGATACTTATTATTAGCTTAAGACAAATTCCAACATTTGTAGACATTGATGAATGTGTAGAAAGGAATGGAGCTTGTGAGCACATTTGCACTAACACAAATGGAAGCTTTGAATGTTCTTGTTATACTGGTTACAATGGAAGTGTGTTTTGTTCAGGTACATTGTAATTATTTATGATAATAAAGTCTATTCAGTTTCACCTGACCTATTGATTTTTTGTTATAACTTTTGATAAACATGGAATTTAGAAATTTTGTTTGTACCATTAGAATCGCTAGGTCCTTCCTGTCCTTTAGATAAAAAGATCGGTCAAAATGATAAGTCCTTAGCCTTTTTTGGATGTCCCTGTATAAACTCAATGACATACCTTTGACCGCAATTATGCAGCTAGAACAGCCAGAATAAATTCAGCTGCTACTTATCTGCATCCTTTCGGTGCAACAAAAACAATTCCAAAACCACAAATACGTTAAGAATGCGGATGTGACGTAGTTATTTATTAATTAAAAAAAGCCAGGGGTCAGGTGAAAGTGAATAGACTTTAGTTTCAGTTTACTAGATATTAATGAATGTACCGAGAATATTACCAATTGTACTCAAGAGTGCATTAATACAGATGGTAGTTATTATTGTGAATGTGACAATGGATATTATTTGAGCAATGACAATCACACATGTATTGGTTAGTTTGATGATATATTTAATGATAAAACTATTATTAATTTTGATACAGATATTGATGAATGTACAAATGGAACTAATTTGTGTGATCAAATATGTATTAATGATGCTGGCTCATATCATTGTGATTGTGACAATGGGTATTTATTAAGCACTAATAACATCACTTGCAATGGTAATTGTAAAGAAGTGGATATTAGTAATTCAATGTTCAATTTTGTAGACATTAATGAATGCAATGGCACTAATAGTACAGATGTTTGTGAACACACTTGTCACAATAATATTGGTTCATATTATTGTACTTGTGATATAGGTTATATACTAAATACTACCAACAATAACACATGCAATGGTAAGTATATCAGTGTATTTTAATAAAGTAATAATGACAAATTATAGATATTGATGAGTGTGATGAAGGAATAGGTAACTGTATTCAAATTTGTAATAACACTATTGGTAGTTATACTTGTGACTGTAAGACTGGATTTGAGTTAGATAGTGATGGATTAACATGTAATGATATTAATGAATGTGATTTGAATAATGGTGGATGTGAAAATATTTGTAATAACACTATTGGAAGTTATAAATGTTCATGCGAAGAAGGATATTCTCTTAATGGTACTTACAATTGTACAGGTATGAATAATTATGCAAATCTCTAAAGCCAATTTTTACACCCATAGATATTAATGAATGTAGTATTAATAATGGTGGATGTCAGCATGATTGTTCTAATATACCTGGATCTTACGTTTGCTTATGTATCACTGGATATAACTTAACTAGCAACGCACATAACTGCTCAGGTAAGTTATGTTACAGTCAATAATGTAATAATCCTCTCAATTTGTACTTTTTGTACTATCATTCTATTTATTTTGTAGACATCAATGAATGCAATCAACCAAATTATTTTGCATGTGAACAAAGTTGTTATAATACAATTGGCTCATATTATTGTGAGTGTAATAATGGATTTGTACTTAATGCTAAAACCAATAAAACATGCAATGGTAAGTATATCAGTGTATTTCAATAATAATAATGAATTATTAATAGACATAGATGAGTGTGATGAAGGAACAGGGAACTGTAATCAACTGTGTAATAACACTATTGGTAGTTATACTTGTGACTGTCAGACAGGATATGAGTTAAATAGTGATGGATCAACTTGTATTGATATTAATGAATGTGATAGTAACAATGGAGGGTGTGATGGAATTTGTAATAACACACAAGGAAGCTTTATATGCCTATGCTCATCAGGATACTATTCAGTTGGTAAAAAGTGTATTGGTAAGTTAGTAATTGCATACGCTGCAAAAATAGTTAAAACAACCCATAAGTGGTGAAATAGACTCAGAGTATAGAGTCTTAATTGTTTGCTGTATAGTTCATTATGATCAACTATTATACAACCTAGTGCTATATTAATTTGATTTCTTTATTTAGACATTGATGAATGTAGCTCGGGAAATGGTGGTTGTGATCAACATTGTAATAATACTGTTGGCTCTTATTTTTGCTCATGTAAAAGTGGATATACTTTATCATTTGATGGGCACAACTGTTCAGGTTGAACATGTAAATGTCATTAAGTTCTATTATTAATGAATGTAGATATCAATGAATGCCATGAAAATAATGGACTTTGTACTCAAACTTGTACAAATACTAATGGCAGTCATTACTGCAGTTGTAAAACTGGATTTTATAATACAACAAAAGATGGAAGATATTGCTCTGGTTAGTATAAAATGCAATGCTTATTAATTATTTTTTTCAGATATTATTGAGTGTGATACCAATAATGGAGA
>NW_003547632.1:11032-15620 GCF_000090795.2 Amphimedon queenslandica | reverse complement strand
CGTCAAGGATTTTTTAAAGTTTTGCCTTTTTCTGGTAACACTTTCTTTCAGCTTGAGAAAACAACTCATATATGGACAGGTATAATGTACATTAAATATTGTCTTTGTACATTTGTCTAGGAAATCCTTTTGTGTTTGGTGAGCAATGTAGAATTAAGCATTTGCCAACACAGCAGTACATCAGTGTTAAGGATACTTTAGATGGATCGAAAGTTTGCTTAATTCAAATATTAAAATGCAATAACTACTTACATTTAGCTTGTTGTTGAAGGTATAAATGAAGCCAATGGAGCTGAGTTATTCAAAATATTGTCAACTAATATTGCTCCACAAGAGGTGTGAATAAAATAAGAAGTTTTGCATTTTAATGTTATTTTTCATTAGGAAGTTTGCATTAGAGATCAAGTTGTTTTTCAGCATGTCAATAGTCAAAAGTTTTTAGGAGTCAATGGTGTGCTTAATTGGCTATTAAGCTCATGTGGCCTTTGTTTGGTATTAATGACTCAATTTATTTTTTAGTGAAACCAATTCTAAAAAAAAGACATTTATCTCAGCAAGACCACCTTAGTCAATGGTTTAACGTAAGATACAATATTCATTAAGGTTTTATTGCCATGTTATAATGCTTTATTTAGCTTATGCTTGATGATAAAGAAGATGATAGTACCCCGATACCTGTTACCAGCCATTATGAAATACTTAAGGTTATTAGTTACCATAACAATTAGTTTCTTGCTAGTTCTACATGTTTTGCATTTCATATCCACTATTTTCTTGTCACTATAATATTGGCAATTATTTTTAGGCTGAAGAAGGTGCGGTTTTAGATATTTATCATGTTACAGGATTGAGTTCATGTTTGTGTTACCATTTAAAGAGGGTATAAAACACAATATTAGAAATTTAGGTTAGGTATTATTGTATATAGGTCTCCTTATTTACTACTGAAGATGAGTTGGATGCAAAAAGAGCATTACAACTCTCATCACTTTATCAAGATGTGATGACCCAAATGATAGGATTAAAAGTTGCTTTTAATGCTTCTTCAAACAAGAAAAGACTTGCAAACATGTTAAGGACCTTACAAGTATTAAATTTAATTGAATCATATTGTTATTATTATGATCATAATGTAGACTATTGATGCTATGATTGCATTATTGCTGAAAATAGCTTCTGGAACTAGTAGTCCATTGTAGGTGTTCTGAATAATTGCTGTTTATTTGTGAATTTTATAGGAAGCATGAGGTTTGCTGTAGTATTTGTTCTGCCCTTGAGGAGTATGTGGAAAATTCCAACATCAAATCTCGTCACTATCTTGCTAAAAATGAATTGTTAAAATCACTAATGACTACGGTGCATGCTATGGTAATTTTATTACTTTTTTTACATTATTCAAAAGGTCGGCAAAGAATTTGGTACTGAAAAAATTCTCATCACCTTATCAAAAGATGATGTGTAATATTTTGTATCCTTGGTTATTGTGAAAATAGTTTTATTCTATTTATAGGGAAATAGGTGACCTATTGCAGAAGTCCATTATTTCATTTATTGAGACATTAAATACAGAGGTTCCTAATACATATTTTGTAGCTATTTTTAATTTGTTGCAGGATCCTAAGGTTGCTGAATTGATGACCGCATTGGTATTTAGTGGAAGAAAATTCAACAAAGAAATTCAAAGTTAGACTAATATTAATACAGTAGTTATAAGATTTTTAGGTAAAATTTATGAAAGGACACTTGCAACTGGAATGGTAAGTAGTAAATAAATTGTATGTGTATTGTGTTTTGTTTTGTTCACAGGTTCATAACCATAATGCTAATAGTAACGTACAACAAATACTTGCTGGATATGTAGAAACAGTTGGCAGTTACTTTGAAAAATTTGGCATCAATATTAAAGGAAGATCATTCACTTATGTAAGTCAGTATAATAGAATTGTAATAGGATTGTAATATTACATATTCTTTTTTTTTTAGAGTTACCACGAATTATTAGTAAACCCAAATGAAAAAATTGAATTCATTATTGATGATGAACAGAAAAATGTAATATTTTTAATGAAAAAGTCTTTGCATGAGTTTTTGTCGACAAATGAGGTAGGATAATAGATTTTGCTTAATGATCATCATTTCTTAAAGATGCATTTATTATATACTGGAGATGAATACAAAGGAAGAAATTCTATTATAGCACAAGTACTTGGTATTTTGGTTTTTCTTGTTGACTTTGGAGTTTACAATACTGATGATGAAGTGTTAAAAATTATCAATATTTTAATAAGTATTATTGATAGTAAAAGTGATGTAGATTCTTCGGGTGAGTCTACAACCTATTATTATGATGATCAAAATTTTGACAGGGAATGTGTTGGAAAATAATGAAAGGTGTAGTAGTGACACTCCTGGTAACAAAATTATTTTCAAAATTAAGTTCTTGTATGCTGTCATGCATGTCGGTTAATTGAAATTATCACTGTAATTACTATTAGGGCACTGCAGTCACTAAACTTACTTCTCCAGCAGCATTTTCGTTCATCCGTTAAGGTAGATCTATAGTTCATTGTGTACAAACATTCATTTTGCCTAATTTTTGTAGGCTCTTTTGTATGACTTCAAACACATAAGAGAAAAGCTGTGTTCAAATGAAGAAGAAATTAGTCCAGACACTGTTGAAGAAAATGTATCACATAGTATTGTAAGCTCAAGCGTCAGAAAATTTTCTGATGATCAAGTTGAACTGCAAGAAATTGCAATACTGTCTAAGGAAGAGTCAGAATTTATTGAACCACCAATAAGCATGAAGGTACTTTTTGGTAGTAAAAACAATCCTAATGAAAAGTATGTGCCATTTTTTGGATAAGAATAATTGTATTTTAATTCATCAGATTGTGTGCTGAGTCACTTGCCAGGTTAAGATTTAATTTTAGAAGCCAAGTTTACTTGGTATTTGATATTGATTCTACAAACTGTCAAAATTTGCCCTCTATTCTGCTGGACCTTATCAGTTATGATGACAGTGATGTTTGCTTGCTGAGTGCAAATATTCTTTTTGAGGTTTTTGAAGTTGAAAATATACTGCTCTCTAAAGCTAAAGACGCTTATTTTACTACTCCTGATACAAATCAAAAAATTCATGAAGAGATGAAAAAATTATCGTCTATGACAGATTCTGATCAACTTCTCAAACAAATGTTGAGAAACCAGATCCAGGATAAGCAAAAATTATTAAATAAGTTGGATGAACTCTCAAATTGTTTTGTTTCTTCTAATGATGAGTCTGAGCCTGATTCTAGTAATCAAGGAGTAGCATACAGCTGTGGTAAGTAAAAATGCACAGCAACTAGACTAAAATTAAGTTAAATTAAATTAAATTTAGGACTTTTTAACATCTTAATGGAATTTGTGCTTGAATATGGAAATTTAGATCAATCTCAGTGTCATGAAGACGTTTTTAGTAGCTGTTTCACAGTTTTACAAAGGATTACCAGAAAGAATATAAGAGTATATGCCAACTAAACTTTCCTATTGATTGTTAATATTAATTATAGGCACAAAATAAACTTTTTGAGTCTTTCAATGATTTTATTGAAATCAAAACTGCTGTTGCATCTATGACATGTTTGCTCAGTGAAGTTAGAATTATAAATATTGTTGTGATTACTATCATGATGTGTATTCAATAGGTGTTTTCTAATAATCCTTCACTTTGTAAAAGACTATCTGAAAATGATATCAGGAAGTTATTTTTTATGTCCATTAGGAGCAGTAATCCTGAGCATTATGAATTAACTGTCACACTGCAGACCATTATACAGGTTAATTCTATTTTTGTTTTTTGTGAATTAAACTATTTTGTATCTAGAACACAGAGCCAGCCACTCCATTGCAAGAGTATATATCACAACTCTTTCTTCATCACTGGCAGGACAATTTAGGACACATTTTAGGTCAAGAAAATCAAGCTATTAGATTTCAACTTTTAGAAAATGTATGCTGTGTTATTCTAATGTAATAATTTTGGAAACTATATAGGCTGATGATGAAGACCCTCACCTTCAATTGTTATTAAATATAACTGACTTATTAGCATCATGTACTGTTGGAGAATGCCAGTTTGCAGAACCTGTTTCACAACATTTTTATAACATAGATGAGCTCCTTTTGTAAGTACTAATCAAATATAAAATTTATTATAAAATTAATAGAATTCTTGCAAATGAAAAGATTGTGAGCCATCACAAGTTGCCCTTTGTGAGACTTTTAACATGGACATTTTTAAATACTGAGAGAGACTCAGCTTTAGCATGCTCTCAGCTAGCATCTAGCAGGTAGATACATACTTTAGATTTTTAAAAAATAATGATCAACAACTATTGTTTTAGAAATTTTTTGTTGCTCATAGAGCAACAGATTTCACATATTGATAACAAGATATTGAAGGAGTTTCATGCTTTAACAGCTGAGAAAAAGAAAGTCCTTCTAATAAAGATGAAGAATTTGACTGATTCAAACTTGAGTATTAAGCAATGGATAAAATACTCGGCTGATATTTCAGTTAATCTCAGTAGTAGCTTATTATTTG
>NW_003547632.1:6605-10639 GCF_000090795.2 Amphimedon queenslandica | reverse complement strand
TGAGCCTCGCTTGGGTTACGGTGTTGGTTCCCATCACTTACTCCCCCATATTTGTGTAGTCTGCCTGTAACCATCCTGAGTCTCTATTCGGGCCCCCTGGGAGGGGGGGTTCCTCTGAATGGCCCTCCTCTGAATGGCCCCTTCTTACAATGTGGGGCACAAACCCTAAGCCGGCTCTCCAATTGAGCTGCTCTCTTAGTGGGTTCCCAGCCCGTGGCAGGGGGCATGACCATTGGTTACCCATGGCATGCCCGCTGTTGGCGCCGGACCATTCGGCGGCGTTGACATGCCACTGTTGGTTGTGATGGGCATATCCGTATGCCCACCTGCACATTCGTGGCTCTCACTGTTAGCGATGGACCAGTCGGTGGCTCTGACATGCTATGGGACACCTCCCAGTGCAGCATGCTCAGATGCTTCCCTCACAGCCATGGCATCATGCTCTTGGTGCTGGACCATTCGGCAGCACTGATATGTCATGACCAGCTGTGCTCCTACCGTTGATGCGGTTGGTCTTATCCATGTACTCCTGGGGTTGTTACCAACCCCCCGGCTGTGGTTACAGGCAGGATCTCGGGGAGTGGCCCTCGCGAAATTCCAAACCTCCTCCCTCCTCATTTGAGGTTTCCGGAGGCCGATAGTCATTAAAGTAAAGAAACTTATTCTAATACTAAGGTTAAGTATACTAATTACTTTTAATTATTAATATGATGCTTAATTTAATAGGAATCTCATTCAAAAACAAAGAAAGCAAGGTCTTCCAATTTTAGAAAGAATTAATCTTGAAGGAGTTACATCAATAACTCTAAAACTTTTATGCGGTGTGATTTATAAAAGAATTACCAGAGTACCCAGGAGCACCCTGAATCCTGATGAATTTCGACAGTAATTATTTTATTAAAGTAATTTGATTTTAATATTTATAGGCAATATGAACAAGTTATTCAACCAATACAAACAATTCTTCTTAATAATGAAATAGTTGAAACAGTAAGAATAAAAGGAAAAACATTCAAATAGTCAATAATAATGTCTCTGATAGTTGATTGATTTACTTCATCATCCAAAAGATGACATAGCATTTCAGGTTTTGGCTTGTCTTAATGTTTTACTCTATCCTGGAAATGAAGAAGCTCAAAAAAGAATAACTTTGCATGTCAATCAGCAAGACAAAAATCTTTTTGTACGTGTCCATCAAATATTAAGAAGAACTCAATCTACTCTCAATAAAGCAAAGTAGGCTAATGCTTTTAGCAATATTATAATGCTTGTGTCATTTTTTAGAATGGGCCAAGCCATGGCTGTAAGTTTGAAGAATTTTTTAATGATAAATAGTTATACTTCATTTCAATTTTAGCAAATAGCAGCATTGATTCCAGCAGAGGATGATCATGACTCATCATTGCCCATTAATTTAATGGTAAATAATTAAGCTATGATTTATTAATATTAAACATTTGCAGAAAAGAAGAAAAACTCGTGTATTTAATAGAAGGCGAAGAGCAGCTATAAAAGGGACTAATGAATGTATGATATTTAAATGGCTAATTTAATAATAATGAAATTTATTTGTAGGTGATAAAGAAGCAAGAGGAATAACTTCTGCTGTTGAACAAAATGTAAAAGCTGAATTTATTGATCATCGTATCACAATGGCTGCCTTGAATTTCCTCTCATGGTTATGTGATGGGCAACAAAAAGACATGCAAGACATCCTTTGAGACGACAAAACGTTTAGTGTATGTCTAACATTATTGAATAATACCTTAATGTTGCATGAAAATTAATGCTAAAATTTTGATGGTTATGTATAGATCTGTTTGCCTATAATGAAAGCAACCAAGGTTTCTCCATTTTTCTTCCATGTAGCTTTGGTTAATTAATTAAAAGTGACTAAATACTGTATATGCCATACAATTATTTTGCAGAGATTAAATTTCACAATTTTTGCATTTGGAAAAATTTGCAAATTAAAATCCGCAAATAGCATGATGATTATAGTAAGTGGGTAATTACATCGCAAAATTTTTATTTGCAAATACAAAAATTTAGCCAAATTGCAAAATATTACAACCACAAAATATATGGCATAAGGTATTACTGAGTTTTAGTTGACTACCATACTTTGTCAAAATAATTTTAATTTATATGTGGCGACAGTGTTGCCATTTAAACCACAGTAAACTGCTATATTATTGTATTGTTTTTCCCTAATACAGGGATCTAATATTGTTAGTCAAGTTGCTTTTTTACTCCATGGAATCACTGAAAATTTTAATGAAAGCAATGTATCAGTTATCCAGGATGCAGTGAAAGCATTGATAGAAATGTGTGCTGGTAATTATAGCAATCAAGTGATTGCTTTCAAAGGACAAGTCACACAGTCTGTTGAGACAATAATGCAAAAGGACTTTTCCAGTGCTGGTGCTACAGTTAGTCAGCAATAATTCAAATTGCCACAACAGATATTTTTAGGATCGTTACAAACTCAAATCTTCTTGCATTGAATTGCTGGAAGTTATGCTAGAAGAAACAGATGAAAATTCTCCACAGCTAGCTCAATGGATAATAAATCACTGGAACATAGCTACATTTTTAAAGGCTATGTTTGAATTTTGGCAAGCATATTTAGGGCCTTTTAATGTTTCTACTCGTGAACAACTACGAAACAGTGTGTTTCGTGCTTATCATGTACTTCGAAGAATTTCTGATTATAAAGGAATCAGTGTTGACGAATTAGGTTAATATTTCTATTGATATTGTTTTATCGTATAACTTGACTCTATACATGTAGTGGGATATGAAAAACACTCTAAAAAAACTGATCCTACAAGCTTTGATAAATTATTTGATGAAAGTGTAGATGATGCTAAAGGAATGTGGCAACATTGTCAAGATTGGTCAAGAAGTATTGAAGTTGTCTACAAAGCTAAGAGTGGTAAAAAAATTCTGACCCGTACCTATTTTCTATATGAACCCCATGTATGTTTATGCCATTTTTGAACTGTACCAATCCATAACTGATTTATGTTACAGAAACATCTTGGTGAGAGTGAGAAAAATACTATAATGCTACGCATCAAAAGAAATACACCTCAGGAAAAACTCTCTGATCTTCTCAAATGGACAGAAGCTATTAGATCTGCTCAGGAGTGGAAAGTATGATATTAATATAGATAATCTATAAATGAGTAGAAAATTTATTACATTGTGTCATACATGTTATTATGCAAATATTTTAAAATTTAGATCTAATAATTTTATGTATAAAATAAATACTTATAATAATAATGGTGTCTGTTACTATCAATTGTTTTGAATTTAATAGAAAAAAGTAAAAAAATCCTGGAAATTTTACTGGCTCTTGTGGGCATCGTGAGTTTATCTCTATATAACCAATACTATTATTATTTTTAACTTTAGAACAACAAGGCATTTCATCTTATTCTGGTTAACAATACTTATAAATGCAATTGTACTATTTTCTGTCACAGCTCCATCAGAGTAAGCCTAAGTTTATTATAATAAAACTTAATAATTCATTCACAGTTATGACAATGAAACCTGTGCTGTCGATGGTGATTGTAATAGTACTACTCTACTCTACTTTAAGCCCATTTTGAAGCCTGATACACCTGTATGGTATTATCCAGCCTTTTACATTCTTGGCATTGTTCATATGATACTTGCTTTGTGGATGGTTTTGCAGTATTTTGCAAAGCATTGGACTAACATACGTTTCGAAATAGCAATTACTAAAAAAATTATGTAAGCCATTTAATTTTAATTTTAAGCCAATGTTTTTGTCATTAGGCATGAGGCTAAAAAAGGACTTTTGCGAAGAAAGTATCTTCATAAGTTTTTTAGGAAGCTCAACAAAATTTTCTGTTGTGGAAAATTTCGTTCAGAGCCTCCTCAACCTGAAAAATACTTTCAAATATTTTTCTTCAGTTTTGAGCCACTATATCGTATCCTCTTTGTTATATTGTCTGCATTGGGCCTTGCTGTAAGTAGCTACTTCTACTGTGGTTGCA
>NW_003547632.1:0-4285 GCF_000090795.2 Amphimedon queenslandica | reverse complement strand
TAGCACAATTGTCATCACAATTATTTTACCCCTTTTATGCTTGATTTCGCTACACTATCACTTAACATTAATGATTTTGTTTATAATTCATAAAGCAATACAATTTTGACGTTAAAAATATTAAAAGGAAATTATTATAAGCAAATAATAGTTTTTCACAAATCATTTCTTGATGAAGGAACAATCTAAAACAAAAAGAAGATAAATACATTATGTCCTCTATCTCTTTTCTCAGGATCCATTATTCTCTCTCTCCCTTACCTTCACTTGTTGTCTCCTCTTCCTCCTGCTGTTGTTACTGTGTTATTATTAGAGACAAACTGTATTTACATGAAAATTCACTATGGAGGATCATGTACAGTTCTTAATGTAAAAAAATTACTTTATCATTTTACTCCATTTGTCAAGCAGCAAGATCAAAAAAAACCTGTCTCAGTTCTTGTTCCTTCCTTAGATCAAATTGTGCCAGTTCATCGGGTAAATCTCTAGATCTACAAATCATCTCGAGATATTCTTTGGCATCTGAGCAGTTGCTGCTAGCTTGAGCCCACTTCTCACTAATAGAATCATCAAGACCAATGTTCCTCCTTGAGGGTGACCAGCAATTACCACCATGAGCATTAGTAGTATCTGGTGTTGACTCATCTCTTGAATGACAGCTGCTAGTATTCCCTCCTCCTCCAGTACTGCTACCACTGATACTACTCACTCCACTGTCAAACACTTCATCTGCTACTCCACCAGTGACTGGGACATCATGACTACTGGGACTCTGTATAATAATATAAATATTAATAATTAACACTTAACACCATAACAGTATTTATGCATCATTCTATTATTAATATCTGACTAATTATTTATCAGTTATACACAAGGTACATGTACATATACATAGATGAGGTGAGCATGTGCTTACTGAAGTAACTGCTTCATATATCATTACTCCTTCATCCCAATACAAGAACCTCTCAACAGCTTCCTCTACTCTTGTCAATAAATCCTATTAATAATAAATTAATAATAAATGTTTGGTTCACCACTAAATGTAAGAGAGTAAGAGGGAGAGAGAGTGCTTGCCACTGCTGAGTGAATATACATGTGTAGCCAGCAATAGATTGAAGGTTCTGGACACAGAGAGCATCATCCCCGTTAAAGGTACTCTGCTGTGTCTCTATTATCTCAGATGTTCTAGCCAGATTACCTGATGATAGTTTAAGGTAAGTATCACAAGGCTCTCCCTCTGCAATGTGACGGAACCAGTGAGACATTGTATCTACTAACAAGGAACATATCATCATTGATAAGCATTCTATTGGTGAAATATCTCTAATTATATTTATTAAAATAGAAGCCAATAAGCTAATTAATACTAATCCAACATATCATGCTTGACAAAAATGTAATAATAAATTATATCTCTGTAACAGATCAGACTCACTTCAAAGAAATCTCTTGCCAAAAATCACACACCCAGGTATTACAAAAATCAGAGCTTAAATATACATGTACACAAAGAAAAAAGCATTAGTACCAACAAGTGACAAAAGGAAGGCTAGCCTCAGGTAACCGTAGGGCAGGGCTGCCATACAGTTATATACAACTCAAAAAACAGCCTAATAAAAGATTACACAAATTATAAAATTACTTTGAACATACAAATTCACACTTACTCAACTGTAAATATTTAACTGATCTACTAATTAACACTAACACAACTATACATAATATTGAATTAATGAAGTCTTTTAATTACCATCCAACATGTACATAGAACCAATTTCAATCAATCCTCCACTCATGGCTCAAAAATTATTTGTCGGCACTCAGAAACACTGCAAACTTTCTACATAGCATAAGGATATTAATACATAATGTATCAAAAAATGTAATAAAAATTTGGGATAATTTTGGAGCTATTTTTTGAAAAAATCCATGGGCTATAGCCTTTACTTTTTTTCAAAAATTGGCCAATTTCTCTAAATGGTCATAACTAAATTTTATGTCGCTCAAATCTGCATGACATCATACCTTCTCTCTGTGTATCATTGGCAGTCCTTTACTGTAAATGGTGTACCAATCCTAATAGATTATTCTCCAATGAATGAAGATAGTCTTTAGTAGCAACAAGAGCACTACTTGAGGTATCACATCCTTGAGTTGGACGATACTATAAGGACTCTTCTGACGGTAAATCAGACTGAAACTTAGCACAAAGTACTCTGAACTCCTAAAAATAAATAATAACATGAATGTCATAACTTGATCAATCTACACAGTGTCATGTGCAGGAAATAATTAGCATAAAATTGGCAGTGTTTGGCTGTGCCCCACCTCTTTTCCCTTTCCATCTATCAGTGGCCCCTCGTCTATGAGTCTCTTTAGTACTCGACTCAGAAGAATCAGAGTTTGAGTTTTTGGAAAAAAAGGAACTGGGCAATTTGGGGGGGATGTAGATCTGACATCTGAGTAGTCTGGCTACTTTCTGTGCTAAAGAGATTATTATTATTATTATTATTATTATTATTATTATTAATACTTTACAACACATAATACAGAGAGCAAAGATACAAGTGGTAGAACAGAGAGAGAGAGTTGTGTTGAAGGTCTAACACCAACTAGTGGAGTAGCCTTGATGAGTATAAAGAGGAGACATACATACATTATATAATCAAAATAAATTTAAAAGATACATACATTAGACACAAGCACATAAACTACACGGACAGAGAAAATGAAAAGAGCAAGTATTGTTTGAATCAAAGTGTGAGTGGAAGTGATGCCAAAAATGCCTTAAAATCTGATGCTTGATGTGGGAGGGAGACTTAGAGATATCAATGTGTGGTAGTTTATTCCAGAGCCGAACAATCCGATGGAAGTAGAAATGGTGTGATTTGGAAGTACGATTGTACTTGTGTTTTAGTTTGTGATGTGTATTGGACCGAGTAGAAGAGGAGCAGAAGGAGACAAATTGAAGAATTGACATATTATCAGATGGGTTTTTAAGGGCATTGACCAGATACATTAGATCGTCTCATTACAAATCACATGTGAGCACATGGGTGGGCGTGGCTACTAAAACCACGCCCTTAAATCAAGATGGCTGACTTGATGAAGGTAAGGTCGTAAGGATCGATAAGGATAGATGATTTATTTGTAGTTTTGTTAATGTTACTGTTTTAGCTGATCAAAAATTTTTAATAATTATGTAGATACTTTATTTTTATGGAATTCTAATAATCATGAAGTCTCTAAACTTCAAACTGGTCTGAAGTACTGAAGTCTTAATTGATAATGTCCCGGCATTTTGGTCAGTCATTTTGAATACATTAATTGGTCATTTGATTACATTAAATCTATGCGTGTATACACTACTACACTTATGTGTGCCACTTTGATGCAGAAAAAATAATTTTATTTTTTTAATACTCAATAGTAACTGAGCGCACTCAGCAGCTAGTACCTGCATGCTCCACATTGTAGTTGAATATTTTTTAAAATCGAAAATAAATTTAATCCATTACCGTATAGCGGGTTTTTTCGAGAATAATAAATTTTGCGAATGACCCATATTCGGAAGTTTGCGGAATTAATTTTCACGAATTTTCACTAATCTGCCATCTTGTACCGTATTAAATTGATTTTCAAGGAATTTAATTTCGCGAATCATAAAAAAATCTGCGAACTTCGCTAAATTTGTTATCCTCGAAAAAACCCACTATACAGTAATTGAAGGAATTTAATTTTAGGGAAGGTCTATCTCTGACTCTTTGGGCTAATGACACAGCAGCTTACTAGCCATTGGAACTATCAAAGGAAACCTAGTATTGACATAATCACAGAATAAGAAGGTGGTAGTATTCATCCTTCTTCTTTTTAATTATTTACAAGTTGTTTTTGACAGAAAAGAACCAATTCTTGGTAAGCACAGTAAAAGGATAACTTCAAGAGCATGGAGTGATCAGGTTAGTTTACTGAGTCACCAGTTGGCACATTATTAAGCTATTAATAATAAATAGAATGTATTAGCATTGACTGGGGAAGACAGAAAGGTAACCTTTTCAGACCAGGATGGTAACAGTATTGGACAGAGGGAAATTAAATTTGAAGTTCATTCATTAAAGTTTTCACCAGATGGAGCAATGGTTGATTATACATGTACTGCTAATACTGTTTCATTGATTATTATACTGTAGCTAAGTGCTGTTGGAGATGTCCAGATTTTATATTTTTTTGAACTTAATGAAGCAGTCATCCCTTTAGAATTAATTTTTGAGGTACACAA
>NW_003547631.1:12311-15622 GCF_000090795.2 Amphimedon queenslandica | reverse complement strand
CATTTTGAGATGCCCCAGGGTAGGGGATTTTTCTCCAACAAGCCTATAGGAAGACTTTGCTAGTTTGACCAAGTTACGTTTCAGAAATGCTAAGTTTACCCAGCAAAGCTGAGTTCAGTAGCAGTTGAGTGGTTGTTAACGTTCCTTAAATTTAGTAGGGGATTTGACTGAAGAGAACGGCCCCAGAGGTAGTGATTTAATTAATTAATTAATTTGAAACCCCAACTATGCCCCATTATGACATGTACTGGGATAGTGGAGCTTGATATTGATAAGTACACGATAAATTTATTGTAAATGTCTGCTATTTTATATATTTATTTTTTATAGGCATTTTATACCTTCCCTTGTGAAAATCAACTTCAAAGATCTTGAATGATCTTGCTAGTCTAACTAAGAAAATGTATGATAAGGCAAAAAATTTTTCTTGCATAATCTTAGCAATGTTTGATAAAACAAGATCTTGTAAGATCCAACATCTTGAACAATCACACTTTATCTTAGCAATACAAGATCTTGTTTGATAATGCACAATATTACCCCACTTATTTTATTTATTTTGATAAAACATGATCTTGTATGATCTTACATCTTAAATAATCATACTTTATCTTAACAGTACAAGATCTTGTTTGATAATGTATGATTATTCTGGAATTATCTTATGTGACATTTATTTATTTTGATAAAACATGATCTTGTAAGATCTTATATCTTGAATAATCACACTTTATCTTAACTGTACAAGATTAGTTTGGGTCATACAAGATTTTGAAAGATCTTACAAATCATGTGATGTCACAGGAAGTAGTAGACAACCCACAATAGCCTTAACGGTAAATCCAGTATATAAAGAAAGCAAGTTTCAACCAAATTAAAACAAAGAAAATCAATAAGGCCACTCCAATAAGATTCCTTGTTTCCCATTACAGAGGCGGGGGTGATGCGGGCGGGCGGGTTCATTATTATTATTCATTATTAATAATAATAATTAATAATTTTTAAATCAATAATTTTTTATTATTCATTTTTAATGAATATTTAAACACTTGCAGTCTGCCAGTCTCAACTTATTGAGACTAAAATTACAAAATAGTAAAAGAAAGGTGCTAATAATTACAAAAAAGAAAAACAAGGCTAAACACTTGAAAATTAGGAGAGAAAAAGCACGACTCTTGGTGAAAGAGGCTGGGAAATAATCATTTAGGTACTGGAGGTTTACTGCTGCAATCACTACATTGAGGATACAAGTTTTCAGAAGTAAAAGGTTGATGTTTGCCACAATATACGCAAATTGGGGCATACTTTGCTGAATAATACAGCTTTTCTATGCGTATTCTTATGGCGGACACTCTTCTTTTGAACATCAGCAGTCTTTTTAAAGGAGGGCCTATGTTCTTCTGATGTCGTGATTCCAAATACCTCACTAAAAGGGAGATAATGTCCTTCATTGTCACTAGGTGTTGGGTGTGGAATGTGCCTAAGTTTCTTAAAAGTGTCCTCTAGAAGTCGAACTGGCTTGCAAATGTGGCATATACTGCTACCACACTTCAAAATATCGAATGAGTAGTGGTTAGCTTCACAACAATGCTGAACAAATGTAAGAGCATCTTTATATTCTGAAAAATTAGCTTTTATGTAGTGATTTTCTTCCTTTAAAGTACAATCAATAGCAAGAAGTGATGTCCAAAAATCACTAATATCATTTGTAGACGCAGAATCAAATGTGTGAATATAGTCATCGTGAAGCTTGAGACGATTAAAAATACTATGAAGTAGAGATTTTACAGGTGAAAGTGAGCTTGCAACAGCTGCTTCAAATCCACTGGTTTGTGATGCAATGGCTCTTAACTCTGATAACAAATTCGCTTTTGCTGCTTCTTTCTCAAACTCCTCAGTCATCTGCTCCCTTGCAAGTCCTACACACTGCAATCCTAAGTTTAAAATAGACATAATTCGCTCAACCGGATTTCTCCAACTGTGATAAGGTGCAGTGCGACAAGCACAAAGATAATCCAGGTCTAGCTTAATAAAGAGACATATTAAAGACAGCTGAACTAAGATGTATGTCAGGCGATGGTCTGGTCCACCGTCCGAGTATATAAATAATATAGGCTTTTTATGAGTTTCAGTCTTCAAAATAGTCTGATATAATTCCGTCATGTGGTGAATAGGAGAGGAAGGTTCAAACACTGAATCTTTAAGACCAACATACACTTTACCTGTAAAATATTGGAAAAATGAGATAATATCAAACTGAAAATACATGTGCTTACCATCATACCATGAACCACAAATTTCATCTGGAATCTTGATAATAAAAGTCACTGATAGAATAAGCCCAAACTTCGTAAAATCATGGTCTCCCACTACAAAATTTTCATCAGCACGCACTGCTACTCTCCTCCCCCTTTCTGCTGAGGCCACAGGAAACCCTGGCTCCCCTACCTTGACTTTATGTTTGCCATCGACACAAATAAGAGAGCAATGATCTCTCACAAGTAAAACATATTCACGCATATACCTACAATAAAAAAACAAAAGTGACATGTACTGCTACCAAAATAACACAAATTAATAATATTTTAGAAAGAAGAAAATTGATCAGCATAAAAATTGCTATGTTAAATCATGCAGTAAAACAAAGTGTGGTGGTAGCTTGGCAGGAAAACTTTAAAGGTTGAGCAAATGCTAAATCAACACTATTAACAAACCACAAATATTTTTCCAATTGAAAACAAGTGGCTTTGAGGACAAAAAGATGTAAGTAAAACGCATAATATACTTGTTGATATTCAGGAACACAAAATTACAAGTTGAGGAACACAAAATTACAACTTCATAAATAGCATGGCACTAGGCTTTTACAATAAATACATGCATATACTGAAAATTTTTAATATAAACAAAGTAAAATATAGCCACAGGAACAAATAGTGTATTACAAAATATTTTTAATGTAAAATTAAGAGACCTCTCACCGAAATAATGCTGCAGCATAATGTGAATCTTCATGCTCTTTCCTCCATTGATGCTGCTGAATCATAAACTTCAGGGCAAATTTACCTGTGTGATGTAATGACATATGTGTCAGTGTTTTGGGCCAAAACTGGAGCCTGCACCACTCATGTGAGGGTATTAAAGTTCCTTCTGGACATCGAGCTTTTACCTGTTCTATTAAATCTCTAATTGAAATGGCACGAGCCAAATGAGTAACACTGCCATGTCTTCTTTCATCTACTGCAATACCAACATCTTCACTTAAATAATTCTGACACTCAGACCAAAATGCATCGTACTGGGATTCTTGA
>NW_003547631.1:9791-11132 GCF_000090795.2 Amphimedon queenslandica | reverse complement strand
ATGCAAGAAAAGAAACAATATCATTAAATAGTTTATCTTTCCTTGTTCTCTCATTTACAGAATAAGCTTGAACTGTTAGTAAAGTAGAGTTATGTGTAGATACATCATTGTGTACAGGAGAAGGAGAAGTAGAAACTACTAAATACCTGAGGAATGGCCCAAATAATGAGACTACTGATAAAACTGGTAAACTGAGTTCGTCCACAAGATCTAGTGAATTTCTGTCCTGCCCTACATAAGCTGAAGATACTTGAAAATGATTACCCTCTAATCGAGGCTCAACACAATCTCTGTAAAACTCTTCAATCGTAATTGCTTCATCATTCAATCGAATAATAGACCACGGCAACAATATCTTGCTATCAGAAAGAACGGATGTATTCACTAGTCTTATAAAGGCCATACCTGACCAGTAATCAGATACATGTACCTAGAAAAGTGGTATAATGTAAAATGCAAAATAATTTTAGTAACTAACCAAAAGTGCTAGAGCAACAAGACAAAAGATAAACACTTGCATATAGAGTCAGGATCAAGTAAAACTAAAAATGTACATAAATTGTTAGTAATGGTTTGTCAGACAAAAAAGAGAGAAAAGAGGATCATAAGAGGAGATGAATTAAATTTATTAATTAATACTGACTATGTGCTTTAATTCAGGTGAGAAAAAAATAGCAGCTAGGATCCAGAGAACTGTCTAATATACTGAGCAGTACCCACGAGAGACTAATAACAGGATCCACAAGAAAACAATAGTGAAAGGGCCCACAAGTGAACAACACTAAGCAGGACCTACGAGAGAATAACAGTGAGAAGGACCCACAATAAACAATATAGCGAGAAGGGCCCACGAGAGAATAAGAGAAGGGCCCACGAGAGAATAACAGTGAGAAGGGCCCACGAGAGAATAACAGTGAGAAGGGCCCACGAGTGAACAATATAGTCAGAAGGGCCCACGAGAGAATAATAAGAGAAGGGCCCACGAGAGAATAACAGTGAGAAGGGCCCACGAGAGAATAACAGTGAGAAGGGCCCACGAGTGAACAATATAGTGAGAAGGGCCCACGAGAGAATAACAGTGAGAAGGACCCACAAGTGAACAATATAGTGAGAAGGGTCCACGAGAGAATAATAGTGAGAAGGGCCCACGAGTGAACAATATAGTGAGAAGGGCCCACGAGTGAATAACAGTGAGAAGGACCCACGAGTGAACAATATAGTGAGAAGGCCGGGTCCACGAGAGAATAATACTGAGTGAGAAGGGCCCACGAGTGAACAATATAGTGAGAAGGGCCCACGAGTGAATAACAGTGAGAAGGACCCACGAGTGAACAATATAGT
>NW_003547631.1:0-9146 GCF_000090795.2 Amphimedon queenslandica | reverse complement strand
TATACTAAAATATTTTTACACAGTATGAATTTATGGTGGCTGGGGCTGTGGCCCCATGCAAGCCGTACAAGCATCAATATAACATCGGAGCTAAAACTAACTCACCTCCTAGACACCATATATTGATACAGTATCCCCAAAGAGAGGTATCAAGGCGGCTGGCAAGGCGACATTTACACGGTCACACTGGCCCGAGTGCCCTTGACATGTCTTCTCGCGAGCACGTGCTGTATAATTAATGGATAGGTGGAATAATGAATACATGATGCGGGAGTATGCGGGCGGGTAATGGGAAACAAGGAATCATATGGGAGAGGCCTTATCAAATTCAGCCACGCCCTTGATTTTTGTGCAAGAACTGCCAAGAAGCAAAGAACTCGCTGCAAAGAAGGAACTACTCAAGTGAGGTCCTTGCCTCAGGTCTTGGCCAGGCTGGCCTCAGGACAGGATTCATTGTTTTGTGGCACTATGGCTACTAGATCTAGATCTAGTCAAGCTTGTTTAGGTACTTGAATTTTGAGTAATAATCCGCTATTTTGATTTTTGAGTATATATACTTGTAGATATTGGTGATTTGATTGATGTCATTGACTTATTAAAGAAATGTGGCTTTCAAGGAACAAAGTGGCAAGAGCTGGGACTGAGACTAGGACTACTGAAAACTACACTGGATGCCATTGAAATGAAGTATCGTGGTGACGTGTATCACTGCTTGACAGAGTGCCTCTCCCAATGGTTAGGTAGAGCTGATAATGTTGACAGTAGAGGAGGAGCCAACTTGGACTCGCTGTCAGATGCTCTACGATCTATGAATGAAACTGCTGTAGCTGAGAAGTTAAGTGAGTCAACCATAACTGTATCTAACTATAATCACTGTATTTTCTATCATAGAACATCATGTTCTTATTAATATTTTTGATAATCGTCGTACTGTCCTGTCTCAGTCTCTTTGTGATTCTGTTGGTATTGCTTGGTTACTTTATGCTGAACGTATGTTGACACAAGAAGCAGTTAGTAGAGTGGTTTCAGCTAGTCCCTCTGTTCCTAATCAACGTGAGGCTCTATTAACTGGTGTCAAAGAAGCTGTTCAAACTGATCCCAACAGTTTACATACATTTGCTATTGTATTGTGTACAATCAGTACTAATGTATCACTAGGACAAACTATACTGGATGATATTAGTGAGTATGATGTCTGCTTTATTAATTAAAAATCTATTGATGCTGTTAAGTATGTCCTGACAACTGTTTGTTTATTATGTGTTTAGGTAAGTATTTTCCTACTCCTGAAGTGGGTGTAGTTCCTGAGACTATTAAAGATCATAATGTAGTTCCACAAGGTAATATGATTATTAATTAATTATTGATAATATCTTCATTAATATCTATAGATAATAGAAGAACTAATCAGACCAAGGCAACACAATCTGGTATGTATTAATATGGCAATAAAAGTGTTTCATTTTAATTTATAGACACGTCTCCTGATACAAAAGTTGCTAGTAATTCCTCTTTGCAACCTTTATCACCTCAAGGTATACACCTTTTACATGTACTGCTGTATAGCTAGAAAATTTGGTGGATTAAATTTTGATAAATTTGGTAAATTGATCCATTTGCCAAAATTTTATAGTCTCCAATTTGATAGGGCTCTGGAGCAGCATGCACATAGTGAAAATTTAGCCTCCAAACCTCTTTTAGATTCAATTTGCAAATTTTAACACTCCAAATCTTCTAGCTATTTGGTACTGAAGTAATAATATCTTTTGTATAGTTAAAGTACATGTTCCTGTTCCTAAAGACTTATTGACAAACTTTAGCTCAATGAGAACATGTTATGGAAGGATGTTCTACAATGTTAGCAAGATCATTAAAATACAACCTCCTCCTTTAGAAGAAATAAAAGAATTGCTGTCTTGTCGTAGCATTGTTCTTAGACAAAAAGCAGAGCAATGTGCTAATATTCCTAGTGTCTTGTGTCTTATTCAAAATGAGTGTTCACTAACTGATATTGAACTCCTTCATAGTGTAGTGGAAGATATGAAAATTACTGAAGCTACAGGATACATTGAGACATATAGAACAGAGTTAAAGGAATTCTGCAAGTCACTCTCCATCAGTCTTTGTTTAAATGAAAGATTTGCTTCCATTCCTTCGTTTCAATGTGAAACAGTTACTCTTGTATTTGACTGGGAGCCTGAGGAACATGTCCTGCAGGATATTAAGGATATACTATCGAAAGTATCTGGTAAACTACTGAAGATCGAAACTTCCACTTCAATATCTGTGACTTGCTCCTTTCCTTTGCCTGATGTTGGGTTTACTGTATTGAGGATGATAGAGAATATTCATATACTAATGGGACAAGGATTAAAGAAACTGACTATTGGTAACTTAACATTATGGAGGAGACAAGATGTTAGACAAAAGGTACATGTACATGTACATTTTCACATTAATAGTTGACTACATTATTGTACAGGAACTAAAAGAAAAGGATCAAAATTCATTACTACATACAGATGTCAGTGTACATTATAAAATCATAATTATGCCATGCAATTTAAGACATTATCTTCATATTAAAGTTTTCATACATTTTTAGGTTACTTCTTATATTATACTTAAAGAAGCTGAATATAAACTAAGACATGCTATCAGTAGCAAAGAGAAGGTATGTCATTCATGTACCAGATAGTTGGATATCTTGTACTTATAATAGGAAACGATTAAATTGAAACAAGAACTATTAATGATGAAAGTACTGGAGGTTAGTTATTACTGTATATGAGTTTTATTTTGTTGGTCTAAAATTTTGTGAATTTGTTCAGATTTGTTAATATAAATTTTCACGAATTTTACCGCAGAGCGGGATATTTTGGAGGGGATTAAATTTGACGAATTTGGCATTTTGATAGCCATTTGCAAAAAAATCCTGCCAATTTTGAGCCATTATACGCATGCTCAATGGAAAGTGGCCACAAGTTCTCCAAATTAAAATTCGCTAATCACCAAAATTTAGCAATTTGCCAATTTTTAGTGCCTCCAAAATTTCCCGTTACACGTATACGATACCTTCTGCAGCCATTTTCCTAGCATGCCAAACCTCTTTTGTGGAATTTAATTTTGTGAATTTAATGAAAAACGAAATTAGCGACCTCTAGTTAAATATAACCCCTATACGTTGCACTATAAATAATTATAAAGTACATGTACAAAACTTTTGTCAGTGCTTGTAATCTTAAATATTTCATTGCATTACTAACAAATTCCGTCCTTACCTCTGTAATAATTATATCCACAAATTTCACATTTGGCCTATCTTGCATATACTACATGTATCTGTATTTGTGAGTGCATGAGGTCTGTTAGTCATTTTGCCTTGCTACATGTATGTATTGATGTTTCATTAGTTTTTCTTGTCAGATATTTTAACTAATACTGTACCATGTAGCTGGAATTAATTGGTGGATTGAATGGTAGTTGCAGTAAACATCTGCAAATATAGAACCTGCCATCTTGTCTCATTCTGAGCATGCTCAGTGATACTTGATGTGATTATAAAACTTGCCAATTGAAAATTGTACAAATTTAATTTCTGTGATATTTCCAGCTGTACTGTATGATAATGTCTTAATTATTAGGAAGAATCATTGTCTGTTCAAAGTGATACTGAATCAATTAAAGAAGTTGAGGTATATCTCACTAGTTTGTATTAATTATAATAATTATTAATAGGAAGAACCACTTTATGAAGAGTTGACTGTATTGAGCTCTCAGTTTAATGAGATAAAAGAAGAAAACAAAGAACTGTCAGATAAAATATTTAAAATGAAGGTTGAGTATTTGAGATTACTTACACTTTCTAGTAATACTGATTCAGGTTAGAATAGTTTTATTGATTATATACCAGTTATAATGATTAATTAAAGCTGCTAGCAAAGTGAGAAGAGCAATGTCTTTTGAAATTGATGACTGCAAATTTCATCTTAAAGCAATGACAAGACCAGACTATCAGCCATTAGTAGATAATACAAGAATAATAGAGAAATTACAAGAAAAAATAACATTAATGAATATGGAACTAATTACTGAAAGAAAACACAATGAGAAGATTATAAAAGATATTAAAGGTTTTATTGATAATTACATGTATATCACTGTTTGATCGTTGATATTTAAATAGATTTGACAAATGTTGAAGACAAAGACATGGAGCGTATTGTAGCAACCACACAATCAGCTCTTGAAGATGACGAACAGGACACTGGAGCACCTTACACTCTTGAGAAATACTCGTATGTTGAAGACAAAGACATGGAGCGTATTGTAGCAACCACACAATCAGCTCTTGAAGATGACGAACAGGACACTGGAGTGCCTTACACTCTTGAGAAATACTCGTATGAGTACTTTAGAGAGCCAATGTCTAGATTTCCTGGCTTCATTCGAGGTGCTCTGAGAAAGAATTCAGCAGAGACAGAGATATGGGCCCACGTGAGGGAGCCAATCAAGAAAGCATTGCTCAAGAGGTTTGATAAGGAATCTGAGGACCTTCATCAAAAGGCTTGTGCTTCATTCCTTGATATCCTACCATACATAATGATAATAATGATGATAATAGTACATAGTAGTAGTAATAATAGTAAGATAATGAATGATGATGATGGAAATGTACATACTTTTGACAAAATATTGCTAATAGTATTATCCTTAACATGTCCTCACCTATCTTGAAGTATATGGGAGATTATCCTTCCAAGAAACTAAGGCTTAGCACAGAATTGACTGACCAAGTTTTTGAGCATGCTGTATCTCATGTAAGAAAAAATATAAAAATAAATTACACTCTCTATATAATACTCATGTTTACATGTACATTTATTTACAGGAAGTATTAAGGGATGAAGTTTACTGTCAAATTATAAAACAATTGACGTTCAACAAATTAAGGTATTGAATTTATTTATTTTATCAAAAGTCATAATCATTATTATTATTATAGATTTAGTGAAGAGAGAGGTTGGGAGCTCCTCTGGCTGGCCAGTGGTCTGTTTCCATGCAGTCAAGTTCTTTATAAAGAGGTCAACCAGTTCCTGAGGTCACGTATCAAACGATGGCTGATTGCTGCTGACATTCAACAGCGATTATACAAATCCACTCAGTTAGTGTTTTATATGAATATGAATAGTCTATTCTTTTTTTCCAAAAAATTGGCTCCAAAAGCATCCTTTTTTATTGAAATGATATTATTCTTATTATTATTTTTATAGATCTGGCGCTAGACAATATCCACCCCATTTGATTGAAGTTGATGCAATTCAAAACAAGACAACACAAATATTCCATAAAGTGTTCTTCCCTGATGACTCAAGCCAGGTAAATGCACAGGCAGACACACACACACACAGCAGAGTTACATGTGCTAAATACATTAGAGAGGTATACACCATAAATCATACATGCACACGGCAACTTTAATACAGTAATACTATTTTGAAGACTGACCTTTGAAATACTGTGGCTTACTGCCAAATTTTTGAGTAACTTTTAAAATTCATTAAAAATCCAATTTTGATTGGAATCAGCTCAAACTTGATACACAACATAATAACGTGTATATGTATCAGAAAAGACAATAAAATGGAGAATTCCCTCCTAGCCATTTTTGATGATATACAGTACATGGTCTGACATTATGCACATTTCTTAGGCTTTTGAAATTGATTCAAGCACAAGGTCACGTGATTTCTGTGCAACAATAGCAGAGAGACTTGGTCTAAAGTTCATAGTAGGTTTCAGTTTATTTGTAAAGATTGGAGACAAGACTATCAGTGTACCTGAGACTGAATTCTTTTTTGATTTTGTGCGTCATCTGACCAAATGGTTTAAGAGAGCTAGACGCAAAGATGGTAAGTATTTATAGTTGGCATACAGAACATTTTGATTGGTTTTTTGTTAATCTTTTCCCTCAGCTAATCTTAATCTCACTTACAAACTTTTCTTTATGAAGAAACTGTGGGTAAACATGACCATAGGCAAAGACAGAAAGTCAGATGTGATATTTCACTATCACCAGGTATTACATGAGAAGCAGAGAGATAGACTAAAGTGTCTATAAAGAAGTTATAGTGCCAAGATACATGTACTTGATTATGTTCATTTCATTGCTTTAGGAGCTCCCTAAGTATCTGAGAGGTTATCACAAGTGTACTCGAGATGATACAGCTCTTCTTGGTTCTTACATTTATCGTGTTAAGTTTGGGGACACTAGATCCCACTTTGGAGAAATACCGTAAGATATATGTACGTCACATTTTAAGTTTAATCATCTTATTTTATAGTCAAATGTTGCGTGAGCTGATACCCCATGACATGCTGAGGGAATTCCATCCGGAGGACTGGAAAAGAGTGATTAAAATAATAGCACAACACTGCCACTTTATTCTCCTCCTTTTCCTCTCTTTCTCTTAGGCCATTGTTGCTAATTTCAGTCGTCATCATACCAAATCTTCAGAAGAGGCAAAGATAAGTTTCCTCAAGTATGTGAGCAGGTGGGAAACTTTTGGATCCACATTCTTTGAAGTCAGGGTAAGCAATGCTAGAGAAAAACTTCCCAAAATATTTTTGTATTACATCATAGCAAATAACAGAGCCTCGCCTACCTGAAATCTTACTCATTGGCCTTAATAAAAATGGTGTCATGTTGATAGACCCAGCAAATAAAGTAATAATAATAATTGAAATTACATAATTGATATAAATATTTTATTTATTATCAAAGGATATACTGGCCACTCATCCGTTCACTATGATCACTAATTGGAGCTGTGGGTCTAACTATTTCCACATGACTATAGGAAACCCAATTGAAGGCAGTAGACTGCTCTGTGAAACATCTCTGGTAAGATTCAGCAAATGTAGTGCAATACATGTGATCAATGGATGCATTAAATGTGATCAATGCATGCAATGCATGTGATCAAGCCTGCCTGTGTTGACTCTGTAGATGCAGTACTCTGTGCTTTATAATATTATTTTATGTGATTTTAGGGTTACAAAATGGATGATCTGTTGACCTCATATATATCTCTTATACTTGCTGAAATTAAAAAGAAGAATCCAGGAGCTGTGGGAGGAGCTGGCAGCAGACGCTAAAAGGGAAATTTTTATAAAAGAGAACAAAGACGTCACTTAAAATTATTATTATTATATTTTATTATTAGGATTTTAATTTATTTTGCTGCTTTTTATAAATGCTTTTGTTTTGTCTGTGTGTCATTGTCATTTTTATTAGCTATTATTATTACTTTGGTTATTACACCAGCTATAAATATGTGCAAATTAAAGTGAAAGCAAGCCTAAAAATTGATTTTTATTCACTTCCGGTTGAAATTTTATTACATCCAGTTTTGTTTCACTTCCAGTTTGATTTAAGGGGCTTCCCACAAAGCTCTCCTGCGCATTCGCGCTTCTGTACACAGTCGTAACTCATAATGCACTAAATGCAGTCTGCTTAAAGTGCTTTGCAGGTTGCTTGACCCTTAATCACGTGAGCAGGAAGTAAGAAAATTGGGTCAAGCAACCTGCAAAGCACTGTACCTTCTTCAGGTAGTATTTTGATGTCAAAAAAATATCTGTAGGAAAATAATATTCACTATAGCCTATTATCCACTACAATAAAATTATTAAAATGATTTAAAAGTTTTGGCACCATTACTAGAAGCTACTACAGCTAATGTCAGTGATTGTGTCCAGCTGTTGCTGCTACTCTTAGTATTCTGTGTCACTTCTGGTGTCTTGGGTCCTTCAGCTTAGACTCATTGACTTTTGTGTTGGTTTGCTACTAGCAGCGTCCATCTTTACCCGCTTCACTTGAGCATATACTGGACTCCAAACGATAGGCCTGGATTAAAATTAAAACATATAAAATATATCAAATTTTGATTTTAACATCAAACTCAGGCAACAAGTACATGTACAAGTATAAGAATAAATACTGTACCGTGAACCCATCTCATAATAGCAGGCTCTACACAGACACTACATTATATAGTTGATACTAAACTCACCACAGGATCTTAAGGATGATGTACATTAAGAATTTCTTAGAAAAAGGCAGCAGTGAATCAGCTCCTTTGCTTTCCTTCACTAGTGGACTGTGTTCCCTTAGCATTAAGAGTATACCCAATGGAGACTCAACAGCAAATAAGTGATCCACTTTAATCTTTAAGAGAATTGAACCCTTTCTTTATCACTAGCTCTAATTCAAGTTCGGAACTCTTATTCTTAACTTCTGCAGCTCTTCAACTTTTTATCAGACTCATTTTTAATGATCTGGTGGGAAAAAAAAAGCTGGTAATTTTAACTCTCCAGATTTGATTATACATGCAACTATCCCCTGTCCTTCAATCTCTCTTTTTCCTCCCTCTCTCTCTCTTTTCTAATTAAACTAAATGCCCATTTCTTCCTCCCTCCCTCTCTCCCTTTCCTACCTGTTAATAAATCAATGTCCATTGGTTTACAATCTCTTTCCTTTTTCTCCAGTAGTCCATTGATACTACAGGTCTCATACATCAGGTCATAGCACATTATGTTACCAAGTTACCAAGCAAATGAGCAAACATTGACACTGTTCCATTATTTGAAATAAAATCAAAATTACGTCTTGTAAATTCGTTGTACGTATTTCTTGTGCAGCTGCCAATGCAGACCATTAAGAATCTACAACAAATACATTTTTAATACACACCATTGTTAGTATATATATATATATATAGTATTGCTAGTGTATGTACAAGTAGTTCATACGGTATTCATAATACATGTAGCATGAAGCATACATGAAGCTGCTAACTTCAGGTCCAAACCAAGTGCTAACGTAAAACATGATGTCAAGTACAGAGTCATTTAAGATAGCACGTGATGCATTCATATCATGTGGAGTGATACTAGCCACTGCACCTATTGAGAAAATGTACCACATACGGACTATAGAACAGGGTATTACATCAAAAATGAAAAGGAAAATTCTCCATTTAAAATTTTTTCTGATGCATATACATGTTTTTATGTTGTTTAGAACGTTTGAGCTAATTTCAATGAAGCTTGGACTTTTTACAAATTTTTAAAGTTGCTCCAAAATC
>NW_003547630.1:14293-15635 GCF_000090795.2 Amphimedon queenslandica | reverse complement strand
GAGTATACCTGAAGCTGATACTGTTGCATTTGCAGTAGATAACTGATTGACTGTACTACTGGTAACTGGTCTAGTCACAGCTGTAGTCGCTGCAATTTCACCTGTATAATACATTTTTAATAGTAAATATGTATTGAATAATTATTACCTGATGGTACTGCAGTATCATTATTAGTAACTGATGGAGGTACTGGTGAACTAACAGTAGAGTATGTATCATCAGATTCAGCTAAAATTAAAATTATATCTAAATGTTTATTATCTACTAATGTACAAGTATAGTATTCATATTCTTTAGGAATGGTATTAATGAATTTTATAAAGCAAAACTTAGCCCCACCCTATCAGGAAAGCATCAGCTGAATTTCATTATAAACAGGAAAGGTTTTACATGTTTTGGAATGAGTAAAACTGCCATTTTTATGCATAGACAAAAGTGTAAAACTAAAAGTGTGCTATTGCATCATCATACCTGCACTAAGGCTAGAATAAGTAGAATACACACACACAGTCAATACTAATACAATCAGTGATATTAACTTACTCTCTTGATCTAACTTGTCAGCTGCAGCATTCTCATTCATAGATTTAAGAGCATCTGACAGTGAGTCAAAGGTAGCTCCTCCTTTACTGTCAACATTATCAGCTCTGGACAACCACTGGGAGAGAGTCTCTATCAAGCAATCATTGGTTGTTTCATTGTCTCTTTTAATGGCGTCCAGTGTGTTCTTGTGTAGTCCTAGTCTCAGTCCCAGCTCATGCCATCTTGTCTGAGGGAAACCACATCTCTTTAACAGATCAAGTACATCAATAAGTTGATCTATAAAACATAATATATAAATATACTACAGACTACAGTTAATGGATTATTACTAATGGTCAATGGAGAAGTGAAGAGAGAAGGAGAGCTGCTGCTGCTTTTGGTAGCCATTGCGTTTGCAGGAAGTTAGGGTGGGGCTGGTTAATTAGCAACGGGGCGTGTCACACAACGTCACTAATTTGATGACGTCACTAATTTGATGACGTCATTATTAGGTTCCATATTTCAAGATGGCGGACAGCAGTATGATTGAAGATTAGTGAGTGGAGCGACTAAAAGAATAACAGAGAGAGAGAAAGAAAGAGAGGGCCTCCAATACTTATTATAAGAGGTAAAGGAATCCCCTGTACTAGAATATAAAGGATAGGTTAAGAAAATTGAGATAAAGGTGAATTATAATTAGTAACCACCTCCTCCCTCCAGCCCTCCCTCTCTCCTTCACTGTCCTTTGGAGGGTAAAGCCTTCCTTTAATTATCTTTGATTGTATCACAGAGTTTATAATATACCAATAATATCAATAT
>NW_003547630.1:8075-10448 GCF_000090795.2 Amphimedon queenslandica | reverse complement strand
GATACTTCTGATCTACCAGGGGGTGTGGTCAATATCATAACAGGATCACGTGATCATTTAATTAAATATTTAACAGAACATCAGGACATTCAAGCTATTTGGTACAAAGATATTTTACTTATATAAAAATAATAATAATTATTATTATTATTTATTTTTAGGTATTTTGGGTCAGCTGAAGGTTCTAAGTTTGTAGAGTTACATTCAGTGGACAATATCAAGAGGACGTGGGTCAGTTATGGGATCAGTAGAGACTGGACCAGCTCAGAACAAGGACAGGTAATGCTGTGTTGCTTAGTAACTAATAATTGACTCATAAATTATGAGTAGGGGGAGGAGTTTCTGTATCATTCCTGTGAAGTGAAGAATGTTTGGATACCAATGGGAGAAATATTCGCTAACTAATTAATAATAATAATAATAATAATAATAATGTGACACTTATTAAGAATTTTATTTTTGTTAATATTATTATTATTATTATTATTATTATGGTTGTTGTGTGATACCAGTTGTATTCTTCCATGAAACTGTGAATTAATTGTAATTTTTTGATTCGTATATAAATAATTTATTAAGTTAAAATTTGAGAAAATTTTCACATTAAAATATTCTGAAATATTGTGCAGCTAATGAAGTATTTACTGTCTCCATGTCAATGAACATGTGCATATGCTAATTCTAATTAATTTTGGTATTTTAAAATAAAATAAAACAATACCCCTACAATGTAGTATATACCTTGTGGTACATACACTGTACATGAAGTGTGATTAGTTACCACCAGTCACTGGTCCACTTTACTCTGTCTTGTATGAGGTGAGGATAAGTATTAATACAAGTCTCTTCGTGTCGCGATCGTCTAGCCTGAGTCTCCTTATCTTATTATTATCCATTAGTGACTGGAGGATGAGTAGTATTGACTCAGTAGACAATGAAGTCCTGCATAGATTCAGTTCAACTAGTGATGAGTTATTGAGGAGGAGGTGAGAAAGAGCCTGTCCACTAGTAGAAGTGATGAGAGGATTCCTATAAAGAACTAATAAGGTAAGTGTAGAGTTGTGTTCAAGTGCTTGACAGATATTAGTAACTCCTCTATCACTAATGGAGTGGTGCTTGATGACTAGTTCTTGTATTGTTTTATTATTAGTTAGTAGTATACACAAGTACTGGATACAATCATTAGCTAATGGAGTGTCCCATATATCAAGTCTCCTCAGGTTTCGTGTATCCAGTGTAGTTGATGATAATAGAGATACTGTACTATTAGTAGATGAGGAGTGGAGGTCAATTCTCTTATGATTATTATTGATATTACTAATCACTTCATTACACTGAACTAGAGATGGAGAGGTAAGGGATACACTGTCACTGTACCAGCCCACTCTCCCAGTGACTCCTAACATAAACCAAAGGATTATACTTATATACATGTATGTACATAATAATACACATACCGCATAGCGGGAAATTTTGGAGGGACTAAAATTTGGCGAATTGCTAAATTTTGGTGATTGGCGGATTTTAATTTGGTGAATTGGTGGCCACATGCATTGAGCATGCGTATAAAGGCTCAAAATGGCGGATTTAATTTTGGCGAATGGCTATCAAAACGCCAAATTCGCCGAATTTAATTCCCTCCAAAATTTCCCGCTATACAGTATTCACATCATGTGTATATACAAACACACACAACTTGCTAGTTGTCACTACAACCAATAAACAAATACACACACACAATACATATGTACATACATACACACATGTAATGTGTACATATGTAGGGACAGGAATATAATGTATAAAATTACATGTACATTGTACATGCTACATACACAAGTATGCATGTACACATGACATTACATGTTCATGAATAATTATACTGACTGTCACAATAATCACAAATATTACCTTCATCATGTTGTTCCTTGTCTAGTCTCAGTGCAGGTATCATAATAGGATCATCATTAATAGTCTCCAAGAAAAAAGAAGCTTTCTCATCATTACTAGATGAATCATTCCTTATCTTCTGTAGAATAGGAAGGGACACTTCTTCCACTGACAGTATAAACTCTAACAATTGAAGTGACTCCAACATTGAGTAAACACAACTACTAGGAATGACTCCCTCATCACCAGTCACCAAGGACCTTCCATACCACTGATGCATTAAGCTACCACTTTTTTTGTCGTATATCTCCAGCTGCTTTCCCTCACTGAATGATATTTCATCACTATATAGTGCATGATAGTCAGTATGTGCTGTGTAAATAGATCCTGCTATTGGTGTATCCAGTGATTGTGTACACTGATCCTTCTCTATACAATATATCAATCAGTTAATGATTTAATTACTAACATATCACATACTCT